>NW_024086492.1:0-62880 GCF_009730915.1 Dioscorea cayenensis subsp. rotundata
AAAAATACAATTATACACATCATACAATATATTATATAGGGACTTCACAAGAGTATTGTCATAAATCAGCAATCTTTAGGGGTTTTTATGTAAAAAAAGCTCGAAACTTCTAGATTCCCTCCGAGGACCAAAAAGGAAAAAAAATCCACCGTTAACAGCTCATCTCCACGCTCCGATCAGTGTCCTCCGATGATCCAATTCCTCCTGAAACCCCTAACCCTAATTCGAGAGAAAGAGAAAGATCGAGCGCCATGGATGATGGTGCAGGAGAGCTGCAGTGCGTGGGGAGGCTGGAGGTGGCAAAACCCAAGCCCGCCGTTGGTTTTCTCTGCGGCACACTTCCTGTGCTCACCGACGCCCCTGCTTTCCATTCCGCCCTTCTTGTCCCCTCCCCCTTGACGTAATCCACTCCTCCATCTCGGGCATGGCTTGTTTTTGGGTTTGCTCCTGATTTATTGCTGATTTTGGTTTGATTTGGTGCAGGATTGGGGCTCCGAGGTACCAGATGCTGCCGGCTGAGACCGATTTGAATACGCTTCCCTTTGCTCTCTGGAATTCCGAGAAGGTTATCCCAGCCTCTACCGGAGCCAGTGAAGGTTTTACCCTAGTTCTGTTAAAGATTGATATTTGTGTCGTGTACTGTTGCTTTGTGAAATGAATTTTGATGTGATATGCTTACTGGAGCAGCGAGCATTTTAAATTAGTTGACACATTTGAATTATCTATCTTTTTTCTTATTATTAATTATGATTGTTTAATTTATAGTTTTGTGTGTGGGAAGTTGGGAACCTTGAGTTCTGACATTTATTAGCTGAATTAGGCACGCTAACTTGTAAATTGGAAGTCACCCTCTGCTAGAAATGGATATGACATTACACTTGTTGATTGAAGGAAGTACAACATTTTGAAGTTGTCACTTTTGGTGTTCATTTAGTGGAAATTACCTATGGCATTCATTTAGTGGAAATGACTTATGGCGTTCGTTTAACAGTAAAATGACATTGTTCAATGCTTTTTGTGTGAGGTGAGGAAGTGGAGGAAGTGGTTGTTACTTTTCATTTTGAACTGGAAGATTGTAGTGTATTTTTGGCAAAGTGGAAACCGGGTAAAGTGTCAACTCCTGTTTTTTTATAAAGAAACAGCTGAGATGGGGCAAGTCAAGCCATTTTCTTTTTACTTCAGCCACGTACATATTTCAAAATAAGAACGCCTAGTGAACTTGTAGTATATTGCTCTATTTAGATCCTTTTAATGTGGCTTAGGTTTACTGTTGATTATGTGATTGAATCACTGTGTGAGGTGGAAACTTCTGGGAATTCATCAAGAACTGCTACAATATGCGCAAAATGGTGAATGTAATCTCTGATTTTGTTTAATATGTTCAGGGTTCAGTTATGGAACTTTTCATATATGACATGCTGTTTTGATATGCAGAAAGATTGACAAGTTGCCCTTTCAATACAAATTTCTTCATGAGCTGTGTTGGTTGAAGGGTGTGTCATAAACTCTGCTTTCTTGTATATCTGTCATCAAATTAGTGTATAGCTTAATCATTTAAACATGCAGTTCTCTATGCTATAAACAATAGGTAATGTTGGGCCATTGTACTCTTTGCCTCGCCTGCTGAGAACTCCAACTTGATGTTGTAATGATATTTGCAAGATGCTCTCAATGTTATATGCGCCATGGACTTATGAAGTTATTCTTTTGCAAATGCATGATTTACACTTATTTTGCTAAATATAGTTGAAGTCCAAAAATTTTGATGTTGTTGCAGGATTACAATGGGAAAGTAATCCAGTAAATCAAAATTTGTCAACTAAATGTGAGGCACTAGCTGTATCTGGCCTTACTGAGTATGGTGATGAATTAGACGTCGTTGCTCCAGCTGACATTTTTGAAGCAAATCTTTTAAAAATGCCTTACTCAAAAAGCTCAGCTATCTATTGTTGTTCAGCGTATTGGAGATACTCTCATCTTGAATACAGGGGTAGGCCCATGGCAGTTAGGAATTATGCTTCATGCTTCTTCTAGTGCTTGATCTTCTGATTTTATGCTCTTTTCATTTCTAGCCCTGATGTGCAAGAGGGAGATAAGGTGTTTAGGAAACAAACCAGCCAATCCAAAAGGATGTGATCCGCCTATATTTTCTGAACTTTGCAATGCACTCAGTAAGAGCTGAGGCTTGTCAGACTGCCCACCTACTCACACCTCACCAGCAGAAAAAGCAATCAACCTCCACTATTTTTGCCTGGACGAGTAACCCCTGCTTGTTCACATGTTGGTGAAGCCCAATTTTTTGATGGAAATAATAATGGTAATCAGAATCAAGGGAATTGTGACAAATTCTTTTGGGGTGGCAAACAGAGTAAACATAAAAGCAGAAGGCATAATCCTATCAGGAAAGCTTCGCAAGCTGGTGAAAAGTCTAGATGCCCTATCCAAGAATCAGATAAGTTTCGAGAGTTGGTACAATGGTTTTCTCCGGGTTTTTGTTTTTGGAAATTTCACAATTTTCGCATGCTTTTGGGTAGTGACTTGCTTCTGCTAAGCAATGAGAAATATGTTGCCGTGAGCCTTCACTTATGGGATGTATCGAGACAGGTAAGGACCATCTTACTAGATGTTTTGCATGCTTTTTACCATTAACTAATTTATTCTGGCAGGTGACACCATTGACATGGCTTGAAGCCTGGCTTGACAATGTTATGGCAAGTGTGCCCGAGTTAGCTATATGTTACCATCAAAATGGTGTTGTTCAAGGTTATGAGCTTATCAAAACAGATGACATATTCCTACTTAAAGGCATATCAGAGGATGGCACCCCAGCATTTCATCCACAAGTTGTTCAACAAAATGGGCTTTCGGTTTTGAGATTTCTTCAGGACAATTGCAAACAAGATCCTGGTGCCTACTGGGTATGATTATTTTTCATGTATATAAATAACTACATATTGGTTTAGCTCATTGTTTTTGTCCTTATAGAGACAAATTATTCTTTTGTTATTGTCTTTATATTGTACACTCCAGGTGGCCCACATAATATATATATTAATTTCATGATTTATTGTTTACATTTCAGCTTTTATAAAAGATGCCGGAGATGATGTAATACAACTTTTTGATCTATCTGTCATACCTGAAGGCCATTCAACTGATGATCATGATAAAGGTTGTAGTTCTTTTCAATCCTTAATGCACAAAGGCAGAAGGGAATCTTTGTTTTCTCTGGGGACTCTTCTCTACCGTGTTGCTCATAGACTATCACTTTCTAAGGTAATATGAATTTGCTATTTTTGTAATCTTTTTTCTTTTGTCATACCACAGATCTACAATATAAGCCTGTCATATTTAGAATTTAATGCTCTGATGTTCCTGCTACAGGCGCCTGATAATAGAGCTAAATGTGCCAAATTTTTTAAGAAGTGTCTGGATTTCCTTAGAGAGCATGATCATCTGGTATATGGTTCTTTTCTATCATGCTGATGTTCCAATTTCCAGCTATTGTATTCACTTGAATTTCGGAGGGGACTAAGCTTTTTGTGAATTTTACTTTATGGCAGATTGTCCGTGCATATGCTCATGAACAGTTTGCTAGGCTCATCCTAAAATGCTATGAAGAACTTGAAATAACATCAGAATCTTTTCTTCTGGAGTCTGAAGTTACTGTTACGGATTTGGAAGATGAATCCTCAGAGTTTTCAGTGGGAACATTTGGGTCAACTGTCCGAGATACAGAACCTTTTAAAACTGGTGAAGGTAAAATTGCAACAGCAAGAGATTCATGTATTGCGAAAGATGTGACCGTTCCTGCCACAACAGAAGCAGGAGATCTTGTAGATAGTTCTTCCAGTTATAAAGCACATGACAACTTGGCTATGTGCCCAATTTCTTCAACTTCCCATCCTGTTGTAAGAACTATAACTGATCCAATCTCATCCAGATTGGCTGCGATACACCATGTTTCTCAAGCCATCAAATCTCTCAGATGGAACCGCCAGTTGCAAAACACAAAAGGGGGCTTGATTGACAGTGGACTGAGATCTCATGAAAGACGTGCCAACAGCTCTTTCTGTGGATGTGGTGATGCTGATTGTATTGAAGTTAGTGATATCCGGGAATGGCTCCCAAAATCAAAAATGGATTCCAAGATGTGGAAGCTCGTTCTTTTATTAGGAGAATCATATTTGTCCCTGGGGGAAGCTTACAAGGATGATGGTCAGTTGCATCAAGCTCTCACAGCTGTTGAATTAGCATGCTTAATATATGGGTCGATGCCTCAGCATCTTGAAGATGCTCAATTTATATCATCCATGGTCGGTAGTACATCATATCAGCTGAACTTGAAAGATTGTCAAGTGAAGGCAAATTTGGTAGTAGATAGTGATGAAAGTCTGGAGTTTAGTCCCTCAGAAGAAGGTTTTACTGGACAGTTCTCCCCAACCTATTTGTTCTGGCCAAAAGCATGGACGCTTGTTGGGGATGTGTATGTAGAATATTATAGAACAAGGGTTAAGGAAATCCCAGTACAAGGGGAACAAAAAACTTCAGGAAGTGGGTTACATATGTCAAATGAAGTTGTGAGAGAGGTGAAACGGCTAAAGAGAAAGTTGGGACAGTACAAGAAAAATTGCAGTACTTGTTATCTACTAAATTGTAGTTGCCAGAGTGATAGAGCAAGCAGTGGTAGCAGCGCAAGCAGTAGCAGTGGAGATGTTCCTGCATATCACGGCAGAAAACAGAACAGAAAATCTAATTCAAGGAACGTGTCTCTTTCTCTACTTGGCAACACTCAAGATAGCAACAGGTTATGCAGAGTAGAAAATAATAACAATAGTATTAATAATAGTGATAATAGTAAATATGATAATGATGACTATAATAATATTAGAGATATGGGAACTTTTAACAAAACTTATAATCTTAACAAGGCATCTGCTGTTGGTAATTATGTGCATACTGATGAAGGTGTTAAAGCTGACAGCATGGAACCTATTAAAGTTGATGGCTTCACATCTGATGGTAAAGATGCATCCAAGGTGAGGCATGGAGGTATATTTATGTTTCTCAAGGGTCCTAGGACTGGTGATGTGGAGTACAATATGTTGGCTGCTATAGACTGTTACAATGGAGCTAGGAAAGCAATGGATCGGTTGCCTAATGTTTCAGTGGATTTATATCCTCTACTTAGGAAGAAGGGATGGGTATGTAATGAACTAGGAAGATACAGACTTGAGAACCGAAACTTGACCAGTGCTGAAATTGCATTTGCAGATGCTATAAAAGCGTTTAAAGAAGTTTCTGACCACACCAATATTATACTGATTGATTGTAACTTAGGTCATGGCCGAAGAGCATTAGCAGAAGAACTTGTGGCCAAGATGGATGAGCTTAAAAGACATCCTTTACTTCAGAATGCATATGAGCAAGCCATGAAGACTGCAAAGTTAGAATACCTTGAATCTCTTAGATATTATGCATCTGCAAAGGCAGAGCTGAATTCTGTTGTTGATGAAATCGATCCTTTGTTACGAAATGAAGTATATACACAATTAGCCCACACATACTTGAGGCTTGGGATGCTTCTAGCTAGAGAAGGTATCTCACATGAGGGGTTTGAAAGTGGAAGTAGTGATTCTTTATTGATTGAGGGAAAATCTGAGGAAAGGAGAAAGCGTGATATTTCAGCTGGTGATGCTTTTAGGGAAGCATTGTCTACATATGAATCCTTAGGTGAATCACGCAAACAAGAGGCTGCTTTTTCTCATTTCCAACTTGCTTGCTACCACAGAGATTTCTGTTTGAAATTCCTTGATCTGGATCAGAAACAAGTTACGCACTTAAAATCTGAAGTCAACCTTCGTCAGAAGGCCAAGTGGTATGCTTCATTAGCAGAGAAGCACTGGCAGAAGTCGAAAGATTACTATGGTCCGAAGACACATTCTATCATGTATCTTAGTATCCTCATGGAGCTCTCAGCACTTTCTTTGAGCCTTTCAAGTTCATTGCACTCAAATATGGTATGTTCTTTCTGAACTTTTTTCGTAACAGCAAATGGTCTTAATAGCATGAGTGCTATACATGGTTATGTTATTAGTTTGAACCCTACTACTTGATTGTTGCTATAATTGTTTTCTGTGATTGCTTGTTTTTGCACTTATAATTTATTGACCTGAGTGATGCCATGTTTTTGGAAATTGCACTTGTTAATCTAATTTTCTTGCTAGAAGGCATTAGTCATGATATTTTCCTATTATGTTGGTTAATTATGTTTTCTTTTTTATTTAGGGAGTTTATTTATTCAATTTCTTTCCTAGTTTGAAAAGATTATATCATGTCAAGTGCTGAAAACGTGGAGATGCAGAAAAACATGTGTTGTCAAGGTGCCCCTAGGTGGTTTAGAGCATGTGACTACCTAGGTATTAACCATTGATTCACTGTAGTACTAATTGACTTCCCAGACCACTTGATAGCTGCTTAGGCAGTAATTGGTTCATGACTAGAACACTGGTCAGCTGCCTATGAAGTAATTGACTGATTGTTTCCCACCTGGTTTCTAGGACGGATTAGTTCAAAATCTTAATTGGGTCTAGCTCATCCCATTTTACTTTACCCTATCCAAATCCATCATTCAACAAAATAACAAACAGTGAAAACTTACAAAAGCCAAACACACTTTCGATAATAAAAGTAGAACCATGCTTGTTAATAAAACTTACACAATCTCATACTTAAACAAAGGCCTTAATCATCATGCTTTTATAGATTATTTCTAACTTTTGGGTTTTGCCATATAATTTTGTGCTTTCACCTTTTCACTTGACTTCAATTGATGATTTTTATAAATAATTTGTTTTAATATTGTCTAGAAATTTGTATATAGTATTTGAATAGTTTCTTTGATTTTTTTAAATCATCTTCACCTGGATTATTGTGCAGTCTGCTTAGGCATTCTCTGGTTGCCATAAAAATCTTCACCAAAATATAGTGTCTCAATGATTAACTAGCCTATTTAATCCATCAATTTGAATCTTTCATTACCCACCCGTGAGGTCTGTGGGCTGTGCTTTTTCATTTTTCATCAAAGTGGTGAAAGGTTGCAATGATGAATGTAGGAGGGTTAGGATAGGAGGAATACAGAGATGTCATTCCCAATTTTTTTGAACCAGTGTACACAGTGTTTTTCTTTATATCAAAGTGGTATTAGGGAAATACATTTTGAGCAAGTTGCATCGGTTATTTATAACTAGAAGGTTGGCTGTAGTTGGTTTCTTTTCGTTTTTTTTCTTCCGAAAATAAAAATAAGCTGATTAGTACTTAAGCATAAAGGAGTATTCAGAATATTTACAATTCTCACCGGTGTGGTTATGTAAATACTTCTAACCAGTGAACTTATACTCCAAAAAAGTAATGTTTTAGATGTCTTGACACCACAATTTCTTCATTGTCAACGCACACCTTAGGGTTGTGCTTTACATGATTCTAATTTTGAGACTTGGCATGACTCCAAAATTGTCTAACGGTGGCTTTGTGTGTGGATGTTCTTTCTCCCGTTATAGCATCTATGGTGACAAAAGGATACTTATTGGTACTCAGATTGAATCTTATTTTCTTATATTGTCTTTTGTCCAAAGATCTCATTTATCTTGCTATTTTTATTTGAACAATACTTGGAGAATAAATAGAAAGAAGTTTTTCATTACAATGACATGAAATCTAAAGCTCATCTTTTGCAGATGCTCGAAGTAGCTCTACACCATCTGCTAGAAGGACGACAAGTGGTTGTGGAGAATGAAGGTGGTACTTATGCCAATGATCCTGAGATCCAAAATAAGTTCTTGAATCAGTTGCGAGCACTACTGAAAAGTATGCTTGCTGCATCTATTTCTGGAAGCCCTAGCAAAACCTGGTAACATTGCTCAGACAGTAGTTTCCAGTAGAACAGGTGACAATCAAAAGCTAAGAGAGATGTATCGAATGGCATTAAAATCTACTGATCTATCTCAATTGCCCAGTATGCATAAACTTTGGCTCTCTTAAATGACAATGTCAAAGATGCTTTGCTGTTGATCTAAATGCAGAACTTAGATCATTATGTGATTTTGCCAGTTTTTTTTAGTCAACGCTTCATTTTCTTCTTTGAAATTTGCAATGGTTGCAGAGTTTCTTGCATTTCTTCTGGTTCACAAATGAAGAGAAGCATTATGGAGTTTGTTTCTTCTTGTTTTGCATTTATCTTTTTGTATCCTGGTGTGTTTTACCTCAAGGATAGAAGTTAACCAGTGTCTATGGAGTCATTTATGTTTATAAGAAAGTCTGAAATTACTTTTTATACCCCCTGGAACACTGTAGTTGTTTATATACCTCACAAAAAAACATATTTACTTGTTTATCCTTGCAAGCTCATGTGATTTGATGTGCATGCTATCCATAGGTAGAAGACAAAGACTAATTTGTTTCATGTAAGTTTTGATTTGTTTTTTCTTTCATTAGCATTTGGGTTTTTATAGAGGCAAATATATTTTTTTACATGGTATGATGCTATATAAGTTTATCAAATATGTTATGATGCTATATAAATTTATCAGAAGTTATTTTTAGTGTTTGCTTGCACAGCCTTTACAAAAATGGATAATTGCTGTTACTATGTTGATATGATGATAAGATGAAGAGTAAAATCTGACATTCATTTGTTTCTAATGAATTATATAAGTAGAAGTAAATATAAGTTTTTGTTGGGTTATGCATCTGAGTATTAATTTTAGAAGGTATATTTGTAATTTTTTATCTATGTTTTCTATGGGGGCAAACAATTTTTTTCTTATTTGTATTAAATTAATAAAGTGCAAGTGCATTGTTATCTTCTTTCCGTCTGTCTGTGTTCTCAGATGATGGTTTTTGTCAACTAAGCTATTATTTTTTCCCTCTGTTTTTGCTGCATGAATTGTTCTAGAATTATGCACAAAATTGTTTTAAAATAAACAATTTTTTATTTTTGAAAACCAAAATGCATTTCCAATTATATTACAGAGACTAAAATTGCATTTTTACCTCCAAATCCCAAAGCCGTTTTTACATATTACCCCTTCTAAAAATCTCAAAAATAGTTGCCCCCATGCCAAAAGGAGTTGCAAGTAAAATTCTAACAGAGAGGGATGAAAACGCAAAATTGACAACATTATCTGAGCGGATAGCCCTTGAAGAAGAAGAGAAAGCTAAGCTTCGAGAGCATCAATGGCTTCCACTCTCGGCGCCTTCGCCTCGCCGTCTTCCGCCATTAAACTCACTCCCAAGATTCAATTCCCTTCTTTCAACCCTCTTTTTCTATCCAGATCCCACTCCAATCGTCTCCTTGCCCTCCCATCATCTCCCTCTTCTCCTCTTCGGATCTTTAGCCAGAGATGGAAGCTTTCGGTGGCTCCTGAGGCTTTGGAGGTCGACGAGAAGCCCCCGGAGCCTGAGCCTGTGGAGGTTCAGATTGAAGCTTCGTTGGCTAGTGATGCGAAGGGCAAGCCGGAGGATGTGTTCGCGGTTGTGATGGTGAGGCTCAAAAGGAGATGCATTTCTTTGTCTTTTTTGCCCTGCTTTGATGGATTTTGACTATTAAGTGTTTGCTTCTACCTTCTTCGCTTTTGCATTGTTGGGACTTTTTACTATGATATATATACAAGAAATGGTTTTTTAATATTTTTGAATGCTGAATGTGTGGAATTTTATGTATAATTTCTTAAATTGATTAGATTGTGATTGTTTTGTGGTTATGATTGCAAACTTTCTGAATTTATGAGAATTTTAATAGTTCTGTATCATTTAACACAAAACCGTTATCATTTTAGTAGGAAGGAGAGATGTTTTCTTGCTTTTCGTTAGGATAAAGAATGTGAGATTTATGAGCTATTGAAGTAAAATGCATCATAAAAATTCTATGTTTTTCCTTTTCATCAATTTCATTTCATTTCATTTTTTTTTTATACTTTAATTACTGTTTTTTTCTTTTCCTTCTGATGCGTTCTGTTGGTCTATTTCAGAAGAACTTAAAGAAAAATCAATCTGTGGTTTTTGCAATTTTATTTACTTTTATTTCTTGGGAATCTTAGTGTCAAGCCATAATTATATGGGTATATGATGTTGGCTTTGTTTTTCTCTCAAATATTAGGTTGGTTCTCGCCAGTATATCGTCTTCCCAGGAAGGTTTATCTACACACAGAGACTCAAAGGAGCTAATGTCAATGACAAGGTTAGTGATATGCCTTCCCTTTCTTTAGTTTGTTGCATTGCTTAATATTTATGTTGTATTATAAGTGGTGTTAATGCTTATTAGAATTGTTGTACAGTGCATCAATGGCATCTTATTAGAATTAGAAGCCAATATTTTCCTGTCATCATTGGAACCACAATTAGAGAATTTATTTTGCTAGTTGACGTCCAAGGAAAATGTTGGTGCTAAATTTGTTGGAGACATTTTCCACTGCTTAATTGGAAGTCTTTTATCTTTGAACAAGATTTATCTATACATGAAAAGTCTGAGTTTACTCTTTGCTGAGTCACAAGGATTGGTTTGTGAAGGCTAGAAGCAATATTGAAGAGTGGAATTGGTTGTGGGAATTGGATGTAGATTTAGTATGTAGGCTGAGGTGCTTATGTACTTGGAAATTTGTTCTTCAAGAGATACTTTTGTGATAAGTTCAAGATTGATGTGCTTGAAGTGTTTAATATACTAGATTTGCTGCCCATATTCCGGTGAGAGTAAGTTCGATGACATGAAGAATATGTTTACTTTTCTTAGGAACGAGTTATGCATTACTTCTTTCAGATGCATTACTGCTATACATTGGAATACACTTACTTTAGGCTAGAGAGTTCAAGGAGGCCTGCAGAAATATGAATTTGAACAGCTTGTCAAATGTTATTGTGGCAGCGGATTTTGTTTGAAATCTTTTTTGTCTCCTTTCTGGGGATGCCGTCAGCAAACCTTCTGTTCTTGTTATATTGAAGATGGGATCTTTTGGTTCTAAAAGTTATCCAGCAATGATTGAGATACTCTGAAGCTCATTGACGAATAGAACTAGATAGCATAGAATTTTTTTCTTTTTGCCTCAACCACTATTTGCATGCATTACTGTGACCTTTTCCACTATATGTCTTTCAGGATTTGTTTGTCTCTTCTTTAATATATCTTGCTTTTATAAGCAATGCTCCTTTGGACCTCTGCTTGTTTCCCAGTTCAGCATGAATACCTATATAGTCTTGTCTTGAGAAACACCAATGTGGCCATAGTCTTAATGTGATATTCTTTTTTAAAATATTAGGCTCTCACTTTGTGTTGTTTTGCTTCTCATGTTTTTGGCACAACCTATTCTATGGAATCTTTTTGGGTGGTTAATGTCAATATTTGTCCAGGCTATGTGGGCCAAATTGGTCTGCAACTCTAGTTTAGTGCGCAAAAATGCAGTCGACATTCATTTGCTGTGTCCTGCATGTGAATTATAAAGCATTGTCCCTCTCTGCATGCTAATATGTCTTTGTGAGGCACTGCATTAATGCTTTGCCCTTGATAAACTTTGTAACTTAATTAGTAAACAATGAATTTTATTTGATAAGGACTACTGCTGCTTTTTTTCCCAGTTGTCAAATGCAATCTATTGTTTGATTTCAACTCTTGAGTTTTCTTTGCAGATTGTTCTAAACAAGGTTTTACTGGTCGGAACCAGAACCAAGGCATACATTGGAGAGCCAGTGGTCACAAATGCTGCCGTCCATGCTGTAGTTGAGGAACAGGTAACCCTCTTCCAACAGTGAAAAACTTTTCTTTCCAGTCTTATTAAGCAACTTACATGTTATTTTCACTTCAATGCAGGGCCTGAACCGTAAAGTTATTGTGTTCAAGTATAAAAAGAAGAAGAACTATAGAAGAAATATCGGCCACCGCCAGGTAATTTCTGATGATTTATTATGAACTAGAACCTACATGTTATACATAGATATAACTTTGGTTGGTAAAGAAGATCGAATTTTTTTTTATTTTTTTCAGCCAAACACTCGGATCAGAATCACAGGAATTACTGGGTATGAAGATTTTCCGGCGGAGACCCTTCCTGCTCCAGCCTAGTGATGGTGAGCTTTAAATATCAGTCATGTGTTTTTCAATGTAGTTGTGAACTCTGTGTATTCTGTTCATGAATTATTCAATTTCTAGCTCTAGAGTTGTAAAATTTTCTCTTTTGGCTGTCTTTGAAATTTTCTTTTTTATGATACTCGGCAAATTGAAAAAATCAAACAGAGCAATACATAAAGTGCAACTAAGATTAGATTAGATTTCACCTTTGTCTTTGTGCAAGAACACAAAACATTCATCTTAGTTGTTTGGTTAACTCTATTACCAATCTTTTATTCTTCTTATGTAGTGAGTGCATAAAGCCAAGGGTTGATACTCCTACTCTTAATAGTTGATTTTCAGTTAAGGGTTTTTTTCCAAAGATGTTTTAGATTTAAGATTTTGAAAATAAATTTTAGTGCTTAGACATGTGCATAAATTGGGGGAAAAAAACTGAAACTAACGCCGGAAGCTTGCATTTAAATATTCTCTAATGTTAGATTTACCTTTTGTTGTTCCCCCTCTTTTGTTTATGATGGTTGAGAAATATGTGCTAGTTGTAGTTTTATTAATTTTGTGATAATCAAATTATACTTTTGAAATATATACAATGATACATATGTAAGATTCTGAATTTTATACCGGTGTATATATATACACACACATTTTATTGGCCAAAATATAGAAGGCAAACATAAGGAAATAAAAAAGAATCTCTATAGAAATTGGTCCAAAATCTTTACTAAAAATAATTGAAAAAAAAATAAAAGAATGGTATATTTAATGATCCTCATATTTTCTGATTATATATTAATATAGAACATTATTTGATATATAAACTGTAAGATCTCTATTGTATCTCCAAATATTAGTCTCATATTGAAACTATGTGAGCAGACATTCCCTTTCATTTTAATTGATTCTAAAATAAAAAAAAATCACACAAGACTCGGGAACTTACCGCACTTGAAGTATAAGAAAATGTCTCATCGATTTTTTTCCAAGATGGTTGATTGATCAAATATATTCAACTTTTCGCTTGAAAAGAAGTGTCATACAAATTCTTTTATATCGAGTATTCACTTGTAGAGAAGAGATGAAGTGATATTGGATCGGCTCATCTCTATAGATCAAGTATTGGATGTTTTTTTTCGTATTCTTTGATAGATACATGTTTATAAAGACCGAAAGGAAAATAAATAATCTATAATATATGCATATAGAGGGCTTAGCATGTGCATTTGGTTAATTTGGTTAATCGAAAATCAAATCAAAATTTTAGAAAAAAAAAATGAAGAAGAAAATATGGATTGAGAGGCTCTAATGGTCCTATAATAAGTTACCCTTATTTTCTAAGACTATATCCTAAACTTAATCTTTTATCTCATTACAAAGCTAGAAGGTATGTTATATAAGAGAAGCATTTTGGAAGGGATCCCATTAGCCACAACATGAGAGGGCAAATTAAATGGGTTGGAATTTGAAGGGAAGTGATTCTTCTTTTGAACATGTCCACATTTATCATTTCCTTTTTCTTCTTAAAATAAGAATAAATAATTAAACAACAAATCCATACCAAATAATAAGAAAAAATAACAAACAAGAATTATATACCCTACTAAAATACTAATTAAATCTTTTAAGCTTAATTACTCATAATTTTAACTAAAATTAAAAGACAACTACTAAATCTAACATATTTTTATTCTTCCAAGTTGCTTAAATAAGTTTGTGAGGAAATTATGTGAATTTAAACCATGATGATGATGATGATGATGATGATGATATATATATATATATATATATAGAGAGAGAGAGAGAGAGAGAGAGAGAGAGAGAGAGAGAGGTATATGCTCATAAATATTTTTATGAGATATTGGGTAGAGGAGGGACCAAGTCCAACTAATGATATTGGTTGTTAAGAAGACAATTAGAAGGTCCTTCACATTGATTGAAAACATTGTTCCTTGTTTGGCTACCTAATCGCTTGCCATTTTATATTGATTATCCTAGGATAAATAGGTATCGAAAAACTTAACTGATGTATAATCATTTTCAATAAATGTCTTATGTTTTCTTTGTATTATTTGTCGGTGGGCGAGATGTAAACCTTGTTTGATGCATATGATTTCACTTTATTTATTTGATGTACTCCCTCCGTTCCTTTTTATCTGTCACAAATCCATGTTCCTTTTTAATCATTTTCTTACATCAAGAAGTATTTATTATATTTTTTTAAAATTACCCCTAACATTAATATTCAACTCTCTTGTTGGTGAGAGAGAAATGTGTAGATATAAATTATGGTTAATTTTAGAAATATAACTAATTTTTTACAAAATTTTGTGAAATAACTAAATTTTTGGTATGTAAAATTCGGTTAATCAATAAAAAGGAACGAAAAGAGTATATGATTTCACTTGTTAAAATAAATAAAAATGAAATTTAAAAAAAAATAAGAGGAATTTATTTGCATTGTTTTTTGTTTATATATATATATATATATATCATGGAATGAAAAATGTTGAGGATGCCGTGACTTGATTATTTCATAGCTCAAACTAAAGAAACAAAATAAGTTAATTGTATAAAACTCCTCAAAAGCTTCCATATTTAGGAAAGAGGTTTTCTTGGAAATCTCTTTTGAAGAGAAAATGGAACTATATAAATATAGATATTATGAGTTTTCTCCTTAAATGTTAACTGCATTTGACATAAGTCTGAATGTTTTATATATTTAAAAATACATTTTAAAGATTAAATAGAATCATATAAAAATACTCCCTCCCTTTGAAATATAAGTAGTCTAAAAATTTTTGTGTAATAATTAAGAATAATATATATTTTTAAAAATTTAAAACTAAAAATTGAACCAAATAACTAAATTTTTCCTTTGGAGGACTATGACATAACTCTATTCATTTATATAATTTAAAAATTTTAAAAATAAAATTATATTACCTTACAACTATTTTTTTGACAAAAATTCCCTCATACTGTTTGGATGTGTGCATCAAAAATTATAATTACATTTGTACCCTCAAAATTGAAAAATTTTTAAAAACCTTTTAAAATGGTTCATTACACAAAAACAGTTTTTGAAAATATATATGTTCCATAAAAAATAATTATTATTTGTGCATTTAGAAAAATTTATTGTCCCACAAAGCACAAAGTTGTGTAACAGTATTTTATTGGAGTAAAAAAAAATATCAAATCGTTTGTTGAGGAGAAATTTTGTAAAAAATCAATTTTAACTTGATTAATATTGAGTAAAATAAATATTTTAAAATTAAAATTGAGATTTTATAATTAGTGATTTGTATTTATTAATATTAAGGTTTTTTAAAATATTATCAATAAATATACATTTTTTAAAATTTTTTAAATTATTCAAAAAACCGGTATCAGAGATAAATAAGGACATTTGGTTGGAAATTTTAGAAAAAAAATGCCCTACACAAATATCAAAACATTAAAAATCACTCGTTATATAGGCTAAAACAAACTGATAAGACTCCACAATTTAGTTGATATCGACTAATAACTTTGAATTATTCTCCAACACACTCTCTTAATTCAAAGTCTGCAAAAATTTCATAGAATTTCAAACTTCAAACATTATAGAGCACTTCTCTCCATACTTCTAATTTTCGTGAAGCATTTCTCTTCACTCTACGATGCACTTCTCACCGACCTGTAATTATTAGAACATATATCTTCAAAAAACTTCTTGGTGCACTTCTCACCAATTAATTTTTTGTTTTTGTAGATGCCTAAACTTTTGCATTTGAAACATTGAGGTTTCCCCTTCTGGCTAACAATCCTTCTCTTCACCCTGGTTAGAGCTACGGTATTGCGCGGGCGGCTTATGTTAACTAGGGGCCTAAGACAGAATTTCAAAATAAACCCTTTAATATATTTAATAAAAATTAAATTTTTATTTTTAGATTTTTATTTTAATAAATACCTGTTTACTTGTCTTTCTCCATGTTACTAAATTTATGCTAAAAGAGATATATTTAAAATTTGTGAACAAAAACTCAAAAATAAAAATGTAATACTATAAAAAAATTATAAAAACTCTATTTACAATTAAAAATAAATAAATATTTTGTTAAGTTTTGAGGAATAAATGCATGAGAGGATCAAAATAGAATTTTAAAAAGTTGGTTAGAGAAGATATGAGACTGATTAAGTATCAAAATAAAAATATTTAATATCTTACTGTGTTATTTTAAATTTTAAAAGTTAGCTAAGACTATATAACATTGGCCAAATATTAAATTGAAATATTTTTATCTTATGATAATTATTGGGAGTTTTTCAAAATTTTAAGTTTTAAAAATTATTATTAAAAAAATCTAAAGATGTGGCCTTAAAATTAAAATTATTATTAAAAAATCAAAAAATGAGGTCTTAAAAAATATTGGGGCCTAAAGCGATTGTTTCATTGGCCTTACCCTTGAGTCGGTCCTACCATATTGTCATCAAGAATCCTTCTCTTCACCCGGCTAAAAGTCGCGATATTCTTAAGATCCATAAAACTACGATACTAGTATTTGAATTTTTAAGAAATGAAGAAATACAAAATAATAATAATAATAATAATAATAATAATAATAATAATATTTTATTATCTCGATGCCTTACACAAATATCAAAACATTACTCATTACATACGCTAAAACAAACTGATAAGACTCTACAATTTATTGAACTAAATAACAAACAAAGATATCGACTAATAACTTTGAATTATTCTTCAACATATTCACTTAAAAAAACACCCATAGCCTTTTATTCATGGCATAGCTATCAAACTCGGCCTGAATAATGACTCGTTCATAGCTCCGGGTCTTGGGTTAACAACCGGTTCAACCGTTGGGACAATCGGGTTAATGTCAAATTAATAAAATAAAATATTTTATATTATTTATATTTATATTTTTTTATTAAAATTCAAAATACTTATTTTTTTAGCATAATTATCAACTATCGATTCATAGTTCATACTAATAATAATTTTAATAAATAAAATAAAAACATAGTTTTATAACAAAATCAACTTTAAAATTTAAAAAACTGTGATCCATCCGAGTTATTAAAACAGATTTGACTGATTTTAACAATGTTGATGTCTTAAACGGGTTAAAAGCTAACCCAGCCCAATTTAAGATCCAAATCACCGAGTTGAGCGATCAGACCGTTAGGCCGGTCCAAGTTTAATAACCATGATTCATGGATTCAATTTCTAATAAAAACCTTTTGTATTAAAAAAACCAAAACAGAGAATCACCTTGAATCATGGATTCAATTGCTAATAAAAACCTTTTGTCTTAAAAAAAACCAAAACAAAGAATCACCTCTCAAAGGAATGGATATTTCATTTCTTTCTGACTCCTAAGTTATACAATATAAAAATATAAAAAAAAACAAAAGAAAAAGAAAATGTAAGTGAGGAACTCCAATGCCTAAATGAATCATTTAAAAATCAATAACGATAAAACAAAGCCTAACAAAAATTCCAAAGCATAGATTTATTTAAAGGTATCGATACCACAGTATTTTCCATGCATTTTGATTTTGATGCTTAATCAATACCAGAGTAAAAACCAAACATAGAATAGCAAATAATGTGCAAGTGTCAAAACCAAAAACAAGTAGATAATGCAGTAATAGCCTCTAAATGAAACTCAACTATACTTCACATTCACATTAACCGAACACATGGAGTTTAAACATATGTAACATTGTAACCATATAACCATGTCAGAAAAGTTATCAGTAACTAGAAGGCATCAGTTTAGCTTCACATATTTATACACTCAAAGGAGACATGGCGGGAAGAAAACATGAAGGGTTCTTCATGGATATCACCACACTTCAGCAACGACGGTGAAAGTTTTGCACATTTGATACCCATTGAACAGAAGACACAGTTCGAAGGATCCTCACCAGCATGCTGTGATCATTAAGCATCATTAGATCCCTCGGAAGGCACCAACATATTGAAACCATATTGAAACTGAGAACAAGAGAGAACAAGAAAACTGCGGTTCCATAAGAAGCATCTCTTTCTTTGAAAACCAACAGCCTGCCACAATGATCTGAAGATTTGCTGGAATTGTACAATACAGTATTTTGTAGCACAACCAAGCAAGGCGAAAACCAGAAAACCACTTCTCAGATGGCATGAAAGATCAACACCCTGGCAGAGATTCAGCAGAGGCTAATACGGAAAAACTCGATTCTGATTCATTACAATGCCGGAGGATGCAGGGATGGACGACCAGAAGACTCGACAAGATGGCTCGGTGATCCATTGGTTGAGCTAGGAATATAAGGGGAGAAGTATCTAGAATTAATGGAAGAAGACAAGGGTGCACCGACGGAATGAGGAGATATGAGATAAGAGTGAAGTGATCTGTTGGAGGACGCATGTCTTAGATTCACAGAGTTTCTACTGAAACTTATTGAAGGTGAGTTATTTAAGGAGGACCTATGTGAATTAGGAATATAGGCACTTGAGAGAAATGAGTTCGGGACGATGATGGAGGCCTGGGAGGGTGAGCTATTTGTATTGAAGGAGTCAAAGATGCTGCTGAATGGAAAGATGCCAATCTAGTAGATGAAGATAGAGATGACGCAGCAGAAGAAAGTAGCAGGGTGCATTCAGAGGCAGGAGGGATCACTAGAGCTTGTTCTGGCATCTCTCTTGCACACAGGGCAAAATGATCTCCACGCGGTAAGCCATGAATCTACGCAAAAAGCATGGAACTCTGCACAAAATTTGAATAAAGCATTTAGGATGGACTCCTAAAAGCAGATAAATAAAAATTTAGCCATACAGACTGCTAATAATTGGAATCGAAAATATAAGCTCATGTAGATGCAATCAATTATAATGTAAAGTTGGTATCGTTGGTCTTTCATATGTCTTACAAAGGGAGTTCATACATCAATGCAAAATGTATAGAAAAAATAAATATATGACAAACATTACATAATTCTTACGACTAATCGGCAATCTATGTTTCATGAGAAACTGTATTATGGCTCACTAGGAATATAAATACCAAATGTTATCTACAGTAAGTTGTATCGTGACTTACAACTAAAACCAGGGCATGAGTTTTTATTAGCAGCAAAAGTGTGTTCAAAATGTATGCAAAGTCACATTTCAGAGAAACTACATGCAAATGGATTTGTGCACACCACAAAAGAAAAGGACCAGAATAGAGAAGGAAACATACTGTGACGACAAGGAAGAACTCTGAGCTTATCCCCAACATTGTAATCTTCCAAGCATATAGCACAAGTCATAGAAGTGCAGTTATCCTCCAAAACAGAAGTGAATATCAAACTCGGCATGGCTTTAACCAACCGTTTACTCATTCCATGGAATTCTCTGACAGGAAGGCTAGGAGTTTCATGCCTTACACGATGTCTGCGCACAAAGAAGCATGTAGCCAGGACAGCAGAGACAGCAAGCAGCGATATGAAGGAGATGGCCATGATTGACCAAGCTGAATTTTCATTGTTTGGTAAAATCCAGAACTCCATGTCTGTACGGCCAGCATATTCCTTCAGTTTCTCACCAGAGGCTTTTGAGACAAAAATAGCATGTATATGAATGCCGCCAGGCGTTCCTGCCACTGCTATGTTTTAAATAAGCACATGCCTTAAAAGAATTATCTAATAAAAACAAAGAGTGCTAAATGATCTTGATTCTTAAATAGTTGTCCTAAAAAGAGAAGCATTAACTTTCAATAAGCACCACCATTAAATACCAAGAGTTAGCTATATTCATAATGTCATTAAGAAGCCAAAAACCAAATAAACGAGATACAAGATGTTGTTGAAATATCATTATGACACATCGAGCCAATCAAACAGTAGACAAGAATGACAAAATGAAATATTTTCAGTGGGTAAGTCCAAAGTGGTTGAAAGGAAGCCACCATAAAATCTAATAACCTGAATTAGATATTCTCCCATATCTTGTAAACGGACTATTAGTGTATAGTAAAGATCAACTATGCATACCATTTTCAAATATATAAAGATGAAAATTACTATGAGAGAAGGGTCAAATTTTAGTGACTATGAGCTATGATGACAGAAGAAAGAAGCATTACTTGAAATCAGAACATCACTATCTTCATTATCATATACAATAGCAGCCTTGAATCCAGCAATCTGCGCATTTCTAACTTTTTCATCAAATGTGCATCCACCTCGTACAATTAGTGCAAATGGAGGATTTGGATTACTACCAACTGCCTTTGTCAAATGAGTGCATGCATCAAGTGGCTCTGCGACATATAAGACCCCACATTCACCGGACGCTTTTATTGGTGAAGCTGAGAAGATAGGACAACACTATGTAAAACTCATAATAAAAAATCACAATAGATCAGACAGCAAATAATAAATATTTATTGGCCCATACAGATCAAAATATAAAGAAACAAAGAACGCTATATGCCAAATCAGATGCTAAATAGTTTAATGTAAAAATAGAATGATTTCAAACGAACAGTATAACAGGCCATTGCCCTACTCAAACCAACAAATTCAGCAAGGCACATAATGTACTTTTGCTAACACCACATCATTTGTTTCATTGCATTGTAAATAATTATATTAAACTTCCATACAGAGCTGATCCTTCTGTTCTTCTCATAGAAGTCCACTAGATGTTGTCAAACCCTCAATATCTAGATCAAATATGAACTAGCAAACCAGTTTTATTGGATATGCTGGGCAAGCATATAGAAGTAGACAATAGACACAGCCTAAGCAATCGAATCCATGATAAGAGCTCATATGGGAAAAAGAATATTGTGAATATGTTACTCTGAGTATATAGCATTTCTGGGAAAAGTATACAAGAATCTTTTATGTTCAGCAGTTTTTGTGGTGTGTCTTGAGCCTTGCCATATATTTGGGCTTCACAATTTGGCTTTTATTGAAGGACGACCCAAACTATATGTTGCATGGTCTTATTAGATACCTCCTTTAATAAGTTAAGTCCTCAAAGCAATCTATAATGTTAAACTGGAACATAATAGCCAAGGATCTCCAATATTGAAAGGCATAACTGTAATCAGAATTAAAAGCCAAATGCTATACTTACATCCAACAAAAAATTGCTTAAATAAAAAATTACCAGTCATTCATGTTAAACATTCGCCTCTTCACTAATCCATGAACATAAAAATAACCAGTTAAATACCATCAAACCAATCAATGAAATAAAATTACATACAAACATGCACCAAATAGCAAAGATGGGCCTGAGAAAGTTAGAGATCTTTCTTATCAAATCTAAGTAGCTAGTCTTTCTATATTGCATATATCATCTGTAATTTACTATTTAAATGTAAATATAGGAAGAGATCACATGCCCCTTCACTCTTGTACAAATACGGCTATGACATAACTATCAAAAAAATATCCAATCATTTATGCAAGATAATATTTCTAACCAAATGTATTGTTTACCACCAACTACCCCCACTTTTAAGATTCAACAATAACAGAAAAAGTTGTCGATTTCCTTCCAATAAAAGCCAAATCAGACACAACAAAAAATATATAGGACGTTCTCCTCGATATTGCCAACCTCAAACTTTACTCACCAGGAGAAACAATGTTGTAAGCATTCCTAAGTTTTGCTCTTAGACTAGCCTATCAGTACACTCATTCTAATTGATCAGAAGAAATTCACATCCTCAGCCCTAATCCCAAAGAGCTCGTAAAAGCATAAAAGACTAAACTAGAAGCTATCCAAAGATTGCCAACTTGGTTGAGCAGACATGCAGATGCCTTGAGGAAAAAGATGACCACAATACACATAGAGCAAAGTTGTACTCCCTCCGTTCCTTTTTATCTGTCATAAACCCATTGTCCTTTTTATCTGTCATTTTTGAATATCAAGAAGCATTTATTATTTTTTTTTCCAAAATTACCCTAACACTCTATTCAATTCCCTTCTTGAAATTTAATATGAGAGATAAATGTGAAGATATAAATTAGGGGTAATTTTGGAAAAATAACTAATTTCTTATTAAATTATGTGAAATAACCAACTTTCTTAGTATGTGAGATTTAGTTATTCATGACAAATAAAAAGGAATGAGGGAGTACTTCACAAGGCAAAAAAAAATTTAAAATACTAGGTGAGAGTGATTTGAATGTGCTACAATGGAAATATATTGCAGCACCTTGCCAAAGTTAGGGCTTTCTATGACAAACCAAGCTAGGGTTTTACATTGAAACTTAGAAATTAAAATAATGCAATCACAACACAACTGGATGTACTATCAAACAGTGAGCTTTTGTTTCATACCATACCAAAGAGAATGCAAACCAATGAAACCACCAAGTCTACAGTCAGGGTCATGATTCATGAAAAGAACACCACCAGAACTTATTTCAACAATATATAAAATTATAAATCCTTTTATTCAACAAATAATAAACATATAAACTAGTCTCAATATGTTTGTGCTTAGATTGAAGACACAGGATCTTTCTTCTTCTTCTTCTTTTTTTTTGGAGCTTGTTCAAACCTGAGTGAAGCTACCAGATTGACAACAAATGAGTGATAATTGCATAAAAAAAATTTTTTTTCTCCCCTTCCCCTTGAATTCAAAAGAAACCCTAAAACAGAACAGCTCCATTCCATCAAACAAATCCAACAAATATCCCAAAAGTAAATCCAATCAATATGCAAACAATCCCAAAAAATTCACAAACCAAAACACAAAACACAGAAAGAAAAACTAAAGAACTCACCAAAGTTCGCCTCAACATCATCAAACGACAAGGTCACGTTCTTCCCAATCACCACAACGTTCGCCGCCGCAAACTCAAAGAAAATAAAATCAAACAACACAATCACAAACGCAAACGCAAGCGACAACCTCCCTCCCATCTGCAATCCCACAAACCTCACGATCTACGAACCCAAAACGCAAACTTTTCAAGCCGAATCAAACCCGCCGCCGTCCAGAAAGAAGCTAACAAGGTATCAGAAACTTCACCAGATGAAAAACCCACCATTAGACAACCAAAGAAGGATTTTTAAGGAGAATAGGGCGAAAAGGAAGCACCTTGTAGCTATAGATGGATACATCCGCTTCCATGAGAAAGAGAAGAAGAAGAAGAAGAAGAGGAAGCGATTTGGAAGAGCTGGATCTTTCTCTCTTTTTTTCCTCTCTGTCTCTTGCGGTGCCGAAATGGATATTTTTTTTAATAAAATTAATAAACTAAAAATATATATTTAGTATTTTACAAATAAACCCTTTATAATTTTAATTTCAAATAAACCCCTCATTTTAATAAAATTTATTTCAGTATGGATAGGGGGTTTTTATTTTTATTTTTGGTCTCCATCTTATTTGTAAGGATTAAAGATATTTGCACTTGTGACCAAAAACAAAGATATTTATACTTTGCTCAAGTTTTTTTTTATTTTTAGTTTATATTTTATATTTTTATTTGTGGGGATGATGAACAAATAACATGTGATTCAATTTTTTTATTTTAATGATATTAAACATATACTATGTAAAATGAAAAAATAAAAATAATTTTGAATATTTTAATTTAAAAGAAAATGGCATGGCAACGTGTACCACATTGTACTAAGAAAATAAATAAAAAATAAAATAAAATACAAAAATCAAAATAAAAGGAAAGCTGCAAAATCTCCTTTCAAGTCTTTCAATTCTTGAGAAAATCTTTTCAAATTATCAAATCCCTAAAAACTATCCTTAATTTTCAAAAATTTTTTTATTTTTTTAGTTTAAATTAAATTAAAATTACAAAATTATTTTTTTATCTTACTCGCTAAACTAATGCCATAAGTATTTTTTTGGCATTCCATAAATATTAACAACATAAAATTATATCGGAAAAACTTTAAGGATTAAAAGGTAAATGAAAAATGATAATAACCATATGATTAGAACAAAAATAAATAAAAAGTTATTAATGATTTTTTAAAAGTAAATATTTATAAAATATAATGATATACACAATAGTGAACTTCTTTTTCATTTCAAATAACATCAGTTTAGTCATTAAAAGCTATCGGAAAAGCCACGTGGCAACAAGATTTAAAGCCACAATTGTCAGATGGAACAAATTTATATATATATAAAAAAAAAGAAGCCATTCATTAATGAAGAAACTTTATAATATTAAAGATAGATGTTTCTATTTTCAGGTAGTTATCTAATTAATTGTGAGAAAACGTGGAATTAGTATAAAGTGGGGAAATTTCATGGGATAATAATAATAATAATAATAATAATTAAAAAAGTATTTGTTTATTTATATATGGTAATTTTGTTTACGAACATATATTGATAACAAATCAAAATATTACTATAAAGGTGAAAAAACTTTATAATATTAAAGATAGATTTTTTTTTATTTTTAGATAGTTATCAAATTAATTGTGAGAAAGGTAGAATTAGTATAAAGTGGAGAAATTTCATCAGATAATAATAATAATTATAATAATAATAATAATTTAAAAAGTATTTGCTTATTTATATATGGTAATTTCTTTACGAAAGTATATTGATAACAAATCAAAATATTGCTATAAACATTGAAAAGTGAGATAAATAGTCGTTAAAACAATAAACATACGATTCTTTCATTAAAATCGTCTGATCATCATCACAATAATACATAACCATCTAGTACAATTATTTTGGCACTATTTATGTATTTGTTTAATACATTCTCTTCTTTTTTTGTATTTGTCCCTCTTCTCTATACTTTTTTTATTTTTATTTTTTTAAATAATTAAAAAAACGTTCTTAGAATGTTAGTAGTTTTCCTTTTACCTTATAATTTGATATCTATGAGATTCTATTAATTAATAATTATTTGTAGGTTGGTGATAAAATTTTGATGTGTTCTTATCCTTCCACGTCATCTTATCACGTGAAAGGAACGTGATACCCATTTAATAAGGGATTTGTTTGGTAATTAAAAATATTAAAAATATAAGGATTAATTTCGGCTCACATCTCTTGGGCCATTTTTTTAATTTATATAATAACAAATAAAGGCAATAAAAAAGTTTTCACTCAAGCATAATGAAAATAATAAATTACATTGTATTTAATTTAACTTTTAGATTAAATCCAAATTTTTTTAATTTACAATATTTTGAGTAAGAGTTGTGCTGACAAATAATATCAATTGGAAACTATATTTGTTTTTTAATCTAACTTTTTAAGAGTTTTAATTTATTTTATTTAAAAATAATGCTAAGAAATAATAACAATTGAATTTAAAATGTATTTCTAAATATATCTTATTCGTAGGGACATAAAACACAAGAGAAAAAAATAGTAATATATTAAATAAATTTAAATAAATTTAATAAACACAAGACTCATCCATCCTTATATAATAACAAATAGAATTTAATAATAAAATAAAACACATTAAATAATATAATATTAAATATATGTAAATACTAAATATATTCTAATTCGGCTAAAACACCCATTAGAAAGGTTTTAAAGTGATTTCTTTGAAAGATAAAAGTAATTAGAAATTTAATTTTTGCAAAGGGGCAATTCATAATATATGCAAATATTCTCTTTCCAAATGATTGATTAATAATCAAATCAGTCATTATCAAGGTTTATTTTAGAGAAAAGAAAATTATAAAATATATTTATATACTTAATAAATCTAAAAAAATACCACTCCATTCCAAGTTGGCATTACAATTTGCAAAGGCCAAGACAAAATTATGCCAACTAAAAGTTTATACATATAATACCCAATGATTATCAATAATTATCAATATTAAACTGTTATTAGGTTCTAAATTAGGTCAAAACCAATGAATTCCATTAGGTCTAATTATGCTTATTGTTATAAATACTATAGAAATAATTGATGCTACTGTAGCACATAACGTAAGAGTAATGCTATATGAGGCGAAGGAATCACACGAACTAACCACACGAATGATGTGGTTGGTGACGTGTCAAAATTTTTTTTTTTAATTTTAAAAAAAAACATGAGAAACAATAAAAAAGGGATCCCGGTCGCCCAGTCTCTCTCTCACTCTCTTCTCTCTTCTCTCTTCTCCATCTCATCATCATCATCATCATCACCACTAGCTCTGAGTGCAACTCTTTCTTTGTTCTTATGCAGATGTAGTGAAGAAGATACAAGTCTGAAAGTGGGCAAAACTCTTTGGAGCTTTCCTCTTATCAGGTGTTCAGATCTACACACATATATATGTTCATCATGTTGTTTTTCTATCACAACAAAAGGAATTGATTGACAACTTTTATTTGTTTTTTTTATTTGGACTTCTCATCAGTTCCCTTTGCAACACAAACCAAAAGAAGAATCATGGCAGCGGATTCGTCGTCATCGTCTTTCTTCCGCATCGGAGATGAGTTCAATAACACGCCGACACAGCCATCGGCCACACCTAGCTCTTTCGGCCCTCCTCCTCCTCTTCCGGCCAAGAAGAAGCGCAACCCTGGAACTCCATGCAAGATATAGAGGGAAGCGGTGACCGGGAGCGGCAACCTGGAGCGGCGACCGGGAGCGATGGGAGGGAAGCGGCTGGGAGCGACTGGGAGAGAATCCCGAGAGAGAGAGAGAGACTGGGCAACCGCGTGCCCTCTTTTATTGTTTCTCATCTTTTTTTTAAATAAATTTTTTTTTTGACACGCCACCAGCCACATCATTCGTGTGGCTGGTTCGTGTGATTCCTTCGTCTCATATAACATTACTCTATAACGTAATATATCAATCGATAATAATGTAGCAACCATCTGCGTTACTGTAGTAACCATCATACTATAGCAACCACTCACGTTTTACTGTAAAAACTACCAACATTATTATTTTTCCATCTACCAATATATTTTAGACCATTGGATCAAATTAATCCTAACTATCTTATTTCTCTTTTGAGTGGCTATTAATACTCCCTCGTTTGTCATAAATCATATAAAGAGGAATGAATAAAAAGGGGTAAATTTTTGGATAGGTCACGGAACTTTGACTAATTTTCAATTTGGTAATCATACTTTAATTTGCATCAAATCAGTCACCCAATTTCAATTTCATTTCACAGGGCACCCACCCAGATACTTCTGACCCCCGATTGCTTGTGTGACCATCGAAGGCCATATTAGATGGCTTATGTGGCATAATGAGTTGACCAAGTTTTGCATTGTCAGTAAAGTTATACTACGTTGGCATCATCTTCAAGGGAGAATGCTGATTTGGTTTAAAGCATGACTGAGCTTCGACGGAATCTCACCCGGAGATCTTATTGTTGGCCAAAAGAAAAATTTTTTTCGAGGTTGGTGAGGTTCTCCCACAATGAAGAAGGAATGTTGCCAGATATGTTGTTTATAGCAAAGTCAAGCTTCTCGAGTTTTCGGCAATGTGATAAGCTCTCCGGCAAACCTGATCCATTAAAGGCATTAGAGGACAAGTTAAGGCTTTGGAGATTATCACAAGATCGAAAATCCAATGCCGAAAGCTAATTGGAGAAGTTGTTGTGTGAGAAGTCCATTGATTCCAAAGAAGCATGGATGAACTCCGAGGAATGCTTTGCTAGAGATAAGGTTGTAGGAGAGATTAAGAGCCCCTAAAGGTGAGAGGCGGGTGACATGCCTGGGGTGAATCCTGTGGTGAGCTCGTTCTTTCGGAGAAGTTGAGGATTCTCAAGGCATGGCAACCAAACAAGGAGTGATTTAACAAGCCATTATCACTGATTCTATTGTGAGATCAATCAAGAACTCGGAGAGAAGACCCAAAAGAATAAACACCACCAAAGATTGAGTTCTAGGAGAGGTTCAAGGACTCCAAACGAGAGCAAAAGGCCAAAAACGCACTGGAGATTGTTGTAGATAAGTTGTTCGCTAAAATGTCTGGGGTTTCGAGGTTGCAAAAGAGAGATTACCATGAAAGTGGTTTCCATGAAGATTGATGTCTTGGAGATTGGGTAACGCCATTAAAGCTTGGAGTACTTTACTAAGTTTACGGAACAAACCCATGCCATTGAGGTTCAGACGAAAGACCTCACCGCTAGCAGGTGGCAGGGAGAATAATACTCTAGTCTATGAACATGGGGAGCCATTACTGCTTGCATTCCAGTTCTTCAGGAATCCCTTCTAATCGAAAACACTAATGATTGCTTGAATGCAATCAAAGCCGAGATTGAAGAAGAAAAAAAACAACAATGGTAAGATGAGATGATTAAGAGAAGAAGGAGAAGCAAATCCAAAGCTCTCATTGACAAAAATACCAACTTTTGGAGTGAAAATAACTAGTTTTCTTCACATCTTGGGCATCCAATAAATAAAAAAAAAAGATAGGGAATCAATTTATAATCATGGAAAAGATAATGCGACCGTGGCATAACTTTGTTGATAATGCAGAACTTGGGTGCCTCACTATGCCACATAAACCATTTGACGTGGCCCGGTGAGGATGACTGGGGTTCTCCGGTGACCACGTTAGCAATTGAGGGTCGGAATTCTCCGGGTAACTTTTTGATGAAATGAAATTAAAACTGGGTGACTAATTTGATGTAAATTGAAGTAGAATGACCAAACTGAAATTGGCTAAAGTTCTGTGACCTATCCAAAAATTTGTGAATGGAAATAAGGTGTTCGTTATATATTTTATTTCTCTTTATTCTTATATTATTTATGTTTCTATGCTTATCGTATATTTATGGAAATCTATATATATATTTTTACATTGAGGATGAACATTTAAAGCATATACAATACTCATCAAATTTTCTAATAAAATTAACAAATCAAAAAATGATACAGGGCAACTACTATGGATTGTCACATAAAAGTTTGTTGGCTGTCGTAAAGTTGAAACCCTATCCTATGGTATTATAATAGTATTGTTCATTTATTTATTTATTTATTTATTTATTGGGCCTAGATACCTATTAGTTCCTCGGTAAACTCTTAAATAAGGGAAAAATTAATATGGTGTAAAACTCCAAAAGAACAATAAGAATAAGTAAATACTAAATATATTGAAAAACGTTATTTTTTTTTTAAATAACATCTTTTACGATAAAATTGGAAAATAATTTTTTGAGATTATATAAAAGGACCTACAGCTTTCTTCCACTGTAGATATGGTTAAAAAATCCATCTAACTTCTCTAATACACAAACATCTCAATATTTTTAAAACTTTCATTTTTTAATCTATTTTTCTAATTTAATAAATTTTTTAAAAATTTATTATTTTAACTCCTTCATTTGGATCATTTGTTACTTGTCGTATGGAGTCAAATATTTAATGCAAAGCTATACCATTGGGCATGAATTTAAAAATAAAATAAAATAAAATAAAATTCTAGGGGCTTATATTAAAAAAAAGGGAAAATTACTGTTCACCCATCGTAATTTTCAAAACTTCCCAAAAACCCCCTCCTACTTTTACACACCACGGACAGCCCTTCCGTTAGTGTTTAACTTCCCTTTTACCCCCTACCGTTCACTTCAAATGGGTCCATGTTGTGAAATCCCATTTTTGGCCCTGAAAATGGTGGGAAAGGAAAGCGCCAAATCACATCATGTTCAACCTTTTGAAGGGCTTTCTGCTTGGTTTCTGATAGACAATGCCAAGGAGTTGCATTACATCTTGTTGTTCTCCTCATTATCATACCCGAAATATATAAATCGGTTTCTCGACGTAAAAATGAAATTGATTTCCATCGGATTGGTTAAGTGCACTTCATCTTCAAATGAGTCGTAGTCGATTTTTATTGTCGAGGCGAGCATGTGCCATTGTCGATCTTCTCGCTTTATGGTTGTAAAGTTGTATTACGACGAGAAGAACGATGAATTACGACGAGTTCATTTCGTTGTAAAAGTTCTTCTCGCTTTATGGTTATCTATTTGTATATTTTTAAATAATGTTTAACTATTTGCTATTATCCGCTTTAAATATTTTACTAATATGTTTAATAATTGTCATATCCGTTTAATACTTCCCATCTCCGTTTAACATTATCTTTACATGTATAACTATTCATAAACGTATAAATTCTCAAAAGTCTCTGCAGTAAAAGCGGTGATTTTTTTCGTTTGATCCGAATTGTTGGCATGTGGCACGTGGCGGGTGGCAAGATTATGGTATCCCGTGCAGTAAGAATTAATGACGCATTAATTCTTATGCACGGTAACATAAATTTCCGAACACACGTTTGTTCTCATCGATCCCAATGTCGGCCATCGTATGCGTTTAACTTTTTTTCTGGATCACGAAGAGTTAGCGCTTGTGGACTTCACACCATAAATAACCAGGAAGAACCCTCCCCATGGACAACCACTCCTCGTCGTCCTCATCATCCTCCTCCCTCCTCCTCCTCTTCCTCCTCTTCCCATGGACAACCACTCTGATCCCGAAAGAGGATGTTTTCGTGAGCCTTCTTCCCTTATCTTGAGAATCGATTAGCCGTAATCACCGAACTAGTTAAACTATCTTTTCACCTGCTCGAAATCCTCTCATAATCGCCTCGAACGCAGGAGGATTCTCCGATGATGGATGACGGGAAAGCAATTAAAGAGAGCATTTCGACTTGGGTAAGAAAAGAAAGTTTTTCACGTATTGCGTGATTGCGGAGGATTCTCAGAGGAGGAGATCATGAAACATCCTTTAAGACGGGGTTGACATTTACCACTGAGACTTTTCGTTAGCGTTTAAGAAAATGACGTCGATGTACAACTGACTACGTTCGTGTTTAACTATCGGGATCGTCGCTTTAAGTCCTACCATGACACATTGATTAATAGTCGTTTTTCATGAATGTGTGTTGTTTAACCTTTTTTAATGTTATGCGTTTTGCGAGGGTTCAAGTTGATGCGCTTGTTATGCAACCGCGTGAGCATTCGAATGTCATGCAGACACTTGTTTCAGATATATCGAGGGTCGAGTCGTGAGTGTCCCAAAGTCCGAGCGGACGTTGTAAATGTTAGTAAATGTTGTAAATCTTTGTAAATGTTGTAAATGTTGTAAATCTTTTATAAATAAAAAGCGAAACAATCGTATTTGATCGTGAACCTACGAAATTTAAACGAGAGACCTAGTAAAAACAATGTGGGAAACAAAAACGCTCATTGTAAACAATAGAAAAAAAGTTAAACAATACTCAAAGTTACTCTTTAAACAATGACAACGGTGTTTAAGAAAATACGTAAATATGTTGAAAACAGTGACCCAGAGGTACCCATCTAGCAGACGCGATGTCGGTGAAAAGCATTCAATTTAAAACAATAACATATTATTTTACATGATATAGACTTTAGTTAAACAGATTAACCGTTATGTTAAACACTATATGTATCATGCTTTAAACATAAAAAAAGCTTAGCGTTTACACGGAGACTCATGTTGAGTTGAGAACTTTCATTCGAACGATGACAACATGTCTTCCTCGCGACAATGACATATATTTCCCTTTTTGCCCTTGGGATGGAGGGAAAAAAATACCGCCCAATCACATCACGTCTGAGTCTAACCTCTATCGATGACAATGCAGCACTTTTTTTGTTTGCGCTGACCATTGTCATTTTGTTCTTTACATCTTCTACTTCTTCTTCGTCGTCTTCGCTTTTGTTCTTCATTTCATTTTGGTTTTGTACGATTTGGTTTTCTGACCCGATATATTATGGAGAGTTTTTGTGGTATTGCTAGATTCAACGGGGAGGGAAGAGTGCTAATGTTCACGGCTCAGACTTCTTGGGAATTGGTGTTAGCTGAGATATGTGAGCGATGGGGTCTCGAAGTTTCTCTTGTCGGGGGTTAAGTTCATCACACAGATGGATATAAAACGGTTTTGCCCAATAGAAAACGATGTTGACTTCCAGTGGATGTGTCACGTCCACTCCATCTTCAAATGTGCTGTAGTTGATCTTGTCGTCGAGACAGAAAATGTGCCATTGCCGAATCCTAATGAAAACGAGGTTTACTCGTCAGTAAAGTTCCTTTTCTTTTTAATTATTCCAGTTGTTTTGGGGTCATTATTGTTTAAATACGTCCGCCAATCAATGGTTAACATATCAGTACTCAGTCCTTTACGTTATTAGTTAATTGTTTTAAGTATTTAATTTAACGTTTAACTATTGTCATTATCGCTTAAACATTATATTCTCCGCTTAACATATTGATCTTTTCATTCTGACTCAAGTGTCGGCGAATTCGATCTCTGAGCGCTCCCATTCATCCCCGTGACGCGACCCTCGACGTGTGGGATGTCTTCCTTCCCTCGCCGATCATTCTCAAGTGTTGTGCTGGATATTGGTCAACGCTTTTGACGGTGCTCGAACATTTCAGGATGCGACTTCAAATCATGCAATCAAAAGGAATTTTGACTTCAAATTCATAAAGAACGAAAAACATCGGGTGATCGTGGAATGCGCTCGATGGTCGTCGCTTCGCGCCTTCATGCATCAAAAAGAGTATAACAAAAAAATACTTTCGAATCAAGACAATCAACCTCGCCACACTTATGGTGGTGGCATAGGTTCAAGGCTCACATCCGAAAGCGTCCAAAAAATGGGTTAGCGCACGAGTGATTCAGAAGCTCAGGGCACCGACCCCTCAGTACAAGGCCATCGACATTCGAAGGACATATTGCGGGAACATGGTGTCCACATACCATACAAGCGATGCTTGGTTGGGAAAAGAGCACGCCCGAGTGGTCCTCGACAGCAGTCGACATCTCCAGCATATCGTTCGCTTTTGGTATGTGGATAAGGTGGTCGAGACAACCCCGTAGCCGTGCGATCGTGGAGAGAGACGGTGATCGCTTTTAAACGTGCATTCTTTTCTTTCAGGTATCTGTGGGATTCAAGAGGGCTTGCAGGTCAGCACGGTCATTGCTCGACGGTACCCACCTCCTTGGAAAAATATCGGGTACACCACTCGGCGCCAGGAAAGATGGTAACAATGGTTTTTCCACGCCGCCTTCGGTATAGTCGACAACGAGACCGACGCCAATCGACTTGGTCTATATCTAAGTTGGGCGATGCCTTATACGAGGTGAGATTATCATGAGATAATTACCTTCGTGTCTGACAGTCCAAGGGCCTTGTGAGCGCAATTGCGAGAGTCTTCCCTCTTCGCCACATGCGCATCGCTCTTCGACATTTTGGAGGCCAATTTTACGAAAGCCAATGCCGGACTTGGGAAGGCATCGAGGGAGGAGTGTCGGGTCTCATATGCTCGCGATCGTGTGGGCATCCACGCGCTAAAAGATTTCGACGATACCGTGAATGAACTCGCAGGCCATATCACCCGAAGCTCATCATCGTTGATTAATAAATCGGATATGGCACATCGGCCGAATTATCTCTGCTCGAGGCGATCGCTGGGGTGAGATGTATTCGAACGTCATGAGTCGTTCAATGCTTGGATCAAGGAAGCTCGTCATTTACCGCGATTTGAAAAATGGTCGACTCCATAAGGTCTGCAGAATGTTGATTTACACTTAACATTTAGTATTACCCTTTAAACATTCTCAATCTTTGTTTAATTACACTTTTCCTCGACTTTTAAATATTAATCATTTCATTTATTTAATTACAATAATGTTTAAACATGTTGACTTTGAATTATTTAACCATCACCGCCTTTTGTTTAACCTTATTTGCCGTGTTCAAGTCGATGCACGCATATGTAACGCGTGAGCAAGCGACCAAACGGGAGACCTACTTATGCCCGACATACATTCTGGGTTAGAGATCATCGTTGAGGACGTACAGAATCTTCGTGTTGGTCGTCGTGTCGATGATCGCTACGGGTCGATCGACCAACGCAAAGAATCCCCGCTGGATCTCGCCATCGAACTTGTTCATGTCGACAGGTGGCAAGTTTATGGTATCCCTTGCAAACATGCTTCGCGCAAAGAATAAACGCAGATGACACCAACGTACATCGATTTATTAGCGGGTACTTCACCGCCGATAATTACAAACCGGGCGATAAGGAAGCTATATTCCCCATACCCGACGTATAACAGCCTTCAGACGGAAATCGTGAGCTTCGCTTGATCACCGTCGATTAGAAGGCTACCGCGGCCTAGACGAAAGAGAGGATCGAGTCGCAAGCGTTTGATGTCCGCGAAAGTTACATTGCAGCTACGCCAAGGATCCGGTCACAATCGACGATCTTGCAACGAAACTGTCACGACCAGGCATTGTTAATAAACCGACGACGATAGGGAAACATTGTGTATTTACAAATCGAATTGAATGTATTTACATCGGAGACATTGTTATTTTAAACGGATACATCGTAATTTGAAATATTTCAACCGATGTTTAAACGATATATGGTATATTTAAAACAATGAAACGGAAATGTACACAACTACAACGTAAATTAAACAATGAAATGAAAACCGAATGAAATTTAACCCTCACTTTACAATTGAAAAACAAACAAAAATTTACATTGAGATATACAAGTCAGTGTTCTTTCGAAAACAAAACAATGAATTGAATCGTATTGATGGGCAACTTTCCATATTTAGTTAAACAATAAGTGCATTTATTTAAAACAGAGAAAGTGTTATTTTTAAACGGTACACGTAATTTGAAATATTTAAAACCGATGTTTAAACGATATATACTATATTTAAACAATGAAAGTTTAAAATGAATTACACAATTACAACGTGAAATTAAACAATGAAATAAAACCGAATGGAATTTAACCCGCTTTTACAATTCAAAAACAAAACAAAATTTACATTAAGATATACAAGTCATGTTCTTTCGAACACGAAAACAAATGAATTGAATTTGTCCGATTTCACATTTGAAAACAAAATCGACAGCGAGATATGCAAGACATGTTATTCAAAAATGCAATTTAACCCGCCATGCATGTACCCCTTGTCACTGACGACGACCGCCTCCTCCTGGTACGCGGGTAACATACCGTATCTCGAGGTAAGGAACGCTCCGTGCTGCTGGAGTCAGAATTCTCACCCCACGAATTGCTCGATAAACCGCATGACATGACGGGACGAATCGACGCTCTTGTGTTTCGGGCGTGGTTTCGCTGCACGACGAGCTGGGTACTGGTAGCCGACGACATTTAACTCCCTATATCGACACAAAGGTCGAATAGATTCACTGCCGAGATATGCAAGTCGAGATTAGAATACCGATTTAAATACCAAACATGTATATTAATCGGACATAATTAAAGAACTTACCATGTCCAACGCGCCCTTATCGCACTCTGGATACTGAAGATATAACGCTCTTCTATGTTTATCATTGTCCGGGATCGACGACATGGAAGTGGCCATTCATGATTATCCGGAGGGACGACACTCGAACTTGATGCAGTCATGCACAAAGATCCCCGATCATAGCCATAATTGCGTTGCGCGTGCCGTCGCTGCTGACATAAACAAATGAAAGCTGTCCGATCGACGGAGGCGTCATTTGTAGCGATACGGCTCGTTTCAGCCGACTTTTGTATTACGTGACACGAAAGCCGCCCATCACATCATCATCGACCATCTCCTTCCCTCAGCAAGCAGGTATAACTCGTCATGTGAGAGTCGACAAAGGCTCATTCTTCCACACACGATAGTACTGAGGTTAAACGATAGACAGATATTAGAAGACCATATCAGAAAATATTTAAATGATATTATCAATCGTTACATGATATTATATATAATTAAACGTGTAAGGCGTAAAAACTTAAATGATAACATAATGGTATTAAACACTATTAGGTAATAGTTAAACACTATAAGAAACCCTTTAAACAATATCATAAAAAGCGTTACACTTACTTTCCGCCCATGTAGCAATCGAGAAGATCCTCATCAACTCCTCGCTCGATTTGTTAAGACGACTCGCAGCCAACCCATTTCTTCTTCTTGAATAAAAGCTTTCCGAGTCAGTTCGTCCAATTTTTGATCGGCCTCGATCATCTCTCGCTGCTCGCCGGGGTCTAACACGCATCTTCCTTCGACGCGGGACGATGGCGCATGCGATCAACCGCAGTATACATCCTTACATTGTTGTTCTTGTTGCGGATTATAGTCGCTTCGATGCGGACGACGGCGACATGATCAACCGCAGTACACTTCCTCTACATGGTTCTTGGTCGGTGCGGATCGTCCCCGCTGGTCGCTGCATGCGTCGGCCACGGCCACGACAACGGATTCGACGATCTTCCTCAACCCGCCACGACAACAAGCATCATGTGGAGACACACCCTAACTTGTTCTCGACCTTCGGATTGTGTCCATCTTCGACGCCTGCATCTCGGAAAGTCGCTCCACCCGGTCGACGATTTCATCGAGAAGAGAGTCAACGACCTTCCCAACCGCCGCAACGCCCGACATCATTCGTCGACGTCCCTCCCACCGCTAGCGGCCATGCCATCAACGGCGATGCACTCAAGAATGCGATCGTCGCCGACGGTGTTGCTATTGTTTCATCGTCACCGCATGTGGAGACGGCAGCGATGATTGTTCTCCTCTTTTCGCAAGTCTCTTCGAATGTGGCCGCCTTTGAAATGACCTTCCCGAGCTGATGCCGCGTCGCTGCTAAATCTCCGACGCCTGCCGTCGTCCGGCGCGTCAGCTTTTTCGACGGCTGACGCGCTGTCGCAACGCCCTTCCGGTACTTCCACACGAGCGATGCGTCGAGGAAACTCGTCATCAATATCCGCACGCTCGCATAAGAGTTATGGTGAATCTATCTTCGCCCAATGTCACCGTGGGCCGCCACGGGCCGGAGAGGCTGCCATGGTCGGGGACTCGCTGTCTGGCAGTGGGTTGTCAGTAATCTGCCGGTAGGGAGGAGCTCTGCTGGCCGAGGAATCGCGTGCGCGTGGTGGGTCGGAAAGTAGGAGAATCGGCGTCCAAATCAAGCATGATAGAGGTCGCCTCTCTCATCCCCGCCTTCGAGCAAGTGGTTCCCGAGCAATGGCATCCATCCGTCGGTCATGGCCAACAAAATATTTCTTCTTCAACATTCGTCCTTTGAACCACCATGAGAAAACTAACATATGTGAAACCAAACAATTTCACTGAGATCATTCATCTTTAAACTATAAAAACTATATATTTAAACGTTATAGAATATAATTAAACGAGAACAAAAATATTTAAACGGCTATAATAATAGTTAAACGGTAAATACTAAAATTAAACGCTAAATAAAATGTTTAAACATTAAAGACTCTATGTTAGACATCGTCTGATGATTTATTACCTCTTTTCCATCGGCCATCGACAAGCTCAAGCTTTTCACCGGCCGCTGCTTCCGTAGTACTTTTCACCGAGCACAGATCCTTGGGATCTCCTCAAACGGACTTTTCTTCCCGCTCCGCCACCATGAAACCGAGACGTTAAGCGCCACCCGAGCAAACCCTTTAACGTACCCTCGCTGGTCGGGTCTTCTTCCTGCGCATCTATGCCCTTGCACTCCGGGCGCCGCCAGGAATATCCTCCATAAGCCATCGTGTCAGCACGCCCACGCGTATCGCCCATGGGTCGGTAGATCATCGACGTAATCAACGATCCAGCCGAACCGAGTACGTGATGTATTTGGGAAGAGGATCGTCCCCATGAGGTACACCCATCGAGTTTGACAAAATTATCTTCTTCTCCTCTCGTCGACAAGTTGCACCAGAGTGCTCTCGATGGAGTCTCTGCCTCTCGTAGGTCTGTGATAGATACCGCCTTCAACGCGACCGGTTTTTTCTTCGGAAAGACCACCGCGCCGCTTATCGCAACGCGACCAAGAACGAGGGCCACATCTCGAGTCTCGAAACTCGAGGCTTTTCCCGATCCCGAATTTATTAGTGCGACCATCGCACTTTTGCAAAAGAGAATCAAGAAGGGCCTCTGCAGTACATGGCTTCCAAATCAAATGAACGCCGCAAACTGGGTGTCCTTCGATAACTCTCAGGTCGAGGTGCATGTTAACTTCTCAATTCAAATGAGGTCTCCACAACCGTGTCAAATAGCAACGCCCATTAACTAGGTTGACTCGCCATAATCACAAGCTCTGCAGATGATTGACAAAAAGTTTAAGCGGAAATATAAGGTTTTAAACGTAGAACTCTCGCTTATTAAATGAGATATAAAATGTTAAACAGAGACCCATTTTTGTTAAACATGTAGACGTAGAATACTTAAAATGGTAGACAACAAATGTTAAACTGTAACATCTCATTTCTAAACGTCAACCTCATTTGTAAACCGCAACCATATCAAACGAAACTGGAAATGTACATTATAAATATTACACTAAATCATAACAATCGAAAAACTATTTCGATAGCAGATACATACGAAAATGCAAAACAAAACAAAACCCTAGCCAGAAATCTCCCCGCAGACTAACAAAAACCTCAAACTGAGAAACTCTCCCGACTTCAATATCTTCCAACAAAACAGAGCACAAACAAAACCGAAAAATCTTTCTTTGTAGAGTGTAATGCTTAACATAAAACCATACTCAATACCTTAGATTGCAGAACTGATGAAATGCCAACTAGTCAGGCAGGGGACTTTCCTCGAGATACCCAGTGAAAGGGAAAAAGTCGATGAAACGCTCAATTACGTAGGCTTCGAGCCAGAGTACGAACTTTGAGATGCAAATTTCTAAATTCGAAAAGTTCAAGACGTGAGTCGAGAAAAAGTTAAATTCAAACGACTCCAATAAAATTGCCTCTCGGGAGTTATCCTACGGAAAACCCCCACTTCCTCTCAAATCGCCGGTATCACTGCACTACCACTCCCACGCAAGTGCATTGGCCCAAAAATTTGAAACTCACTCTCGCTCACATCCGTTACAGTACGTGTTCTAAAACATGTACTTTAAAAGGAGTGTGTTTTGATCGGGAAAACTAATCTGTATTTTCTAGCATTTTACAAACTTAAAGAGTGTGGCAATTTCACTAGAAAGGTCAATTTTTAAGAAACATGACAAAATCTCAATGATAATACAAAAGATGGATTGAGGCAGTCAATGGTGTGATGATGCAGTGATAACATTCAATAGTCACATTCTGATAGTGATTGATGGAAATATATTGCCTCGAGATTAGGTTTAAATACTTATCTTAAGACACACATGCGGAGGATCTGGATTTAGAATTTTTCTATTAAATTTAACTAGACAGACTAATTAAGATATATTTATAAACTAATGAAAGGAATTATTAGCACAAGAGAGATATATTCTTCTATTGAACATCCTCAGATTGAGGCATAAGAATGTCAATATATTCTTCAAGGTGGCCCCACACGCAGTGGATTTCATAGGGCAATCTGTGGGCTGGTGCAAAGCAGTACTCATCACCCATTGTACTCAAATACTGTTGATAATACCATTTAAATAGATCACAGGGTGTAATATTTGGGAGTTGTTTAGTTGTTTTATAAAACTGAAATCACATATAAGTGAAATTACAATTTAAGTTTGAAACGTTATATTTTAACTTTACATCAATGTTATTTAATTTATTGTAATTGAAAATATTGCATTTTTTTTATTTGTTTGGTTTGATATAACTTTAATACTATATAGCTTATCATATGTCGAAATCTGCGAAGATACTCCAATTATTTATTTATTATTATTATTTAATATTCTTCATAAAAAATTAATTTAAATAAAAATTGATTAATTAATTAATTTAATAATTAAATTAAAAAATATTTAATATAATTTTATTACTCAAAAATTTATAATTAAATTTTTAAAAACACTTTACTCTATTAATTATTTTTATAATATTTTTCATTTATATTTTATGATAAATTTATTTAATTATATAAATATTAAATTATAAAAATATAATATTTATTTAACTTTATTACTTAAAAGAATTTTTATAATTGATTTTTAAAATAATATAATATTTTCAATTATATTTTTGTCAGAAAAATATTTAATTATATAAATATCACTTTATAAATATTTTTAAATTTTATTACATAAAAATTAAATTTAAAAATAATTTACTTTATTAAATATTTTTATAATTAAATATAAGGTGAGTGGATTACCATTCATCGTATTTCAACTTTACATGAAATTTTACTATAAAATTAAATACTACTGAAAGATTATAAGTTATAAAATATTTTACAAAGAAATCCAAACAAGTGATTTTACACGTTAAACCAATTACATTACAGCCTACTTACGATGAAACCAAACAACCCCCTTATCGAATGAGTTATAATTTTACCTTCTAAAGTTGCATAGTAGGAAAGACTTATTAACTTGATTTGACTCTTCAAATATTATAGAAGTGTATGTGTAGACTTTCATTGTCTTATTAGTATTTTTGGCCTAGACTTTAATAAAATTTCTAGCTAGTTAATAACCCACTCGTGAACTCAATGACTTCTATATTTATCTAGCTTCAATAAACTCCTAAGTGGAGGACACATCATATTGTAAAATTAAAATAGTTGTAGGAGCAGGATCTTTATTTTATGAATAACTTTTAATTGTATGTGTTTTAAATGATTTTTGAGTTTTAAAATACAAATTAAAACATTTTTCTTTAGTAGACAGAAGTTAAGTTCAAAAATGTATAATTGCATTTTAAACCCATAATAGCATATTTGAAAGACCATATTAATTATGAGTATTTTTAATTATATATATTTTAAATGTAATAAAAATAAAATAATTCTAATAATTGAATACCGAGTGTATATATATATATAGTCTTATTAGTGTTTTGCCTAGTTAATAAATTTCTAAAAGGTTAATAACCCACTCGTAATTCAAAGTGCACTTTTCTATATTTATCTCAGTTCTTTAATAAACTCTAAGTGGAGGACACATATTGTAAAATTAAAATAAAAAAAATTCAAGGAGCATGATCTTTTATTTTATGAATAATTTTTTAATTGTATTTTTATGTTTTAAATGATTTGAGTTTTAAAATACAAATTAAAACATTTCTTACAGACAGGTTAAGTTCAAAATGTATAAAATATTTACAAGTGACTATTTAATTGCATTTAAACCCATAATAGCATATTTGAAAGACCATATTAATTATAGAGTATTTTTTAATTAAAATCTATATATATATTTTAAATGTAATAAAATAAAATAAATTTTAATTTTAACAATTGAACATTAGGAGTGGAATATATATATATATATATATATATATATATAGTCTTATTAGTGTTTTGTCTAGTTAATAAATTTCTAAAGGGTTGATAACTCCAATCGTAATTCTAGTGGCGATTTCTATATTTTATCTAGGGCTTCAACAAATTCCTGTGTGGGACACATATTATAAAATTAAAATATTTAAGAGAAGGATCTTTTATTTTATAAATAACTTTTTAATTATATTTTTATGTTTTAAATGATTTTGAGTTTTAAAATACAAATTAAAACATTTTTCTTATACACAGGTTAAGTTCAAAAATGTATAAAATATTTACAAGTGACTATTTAATTGCATTGAAAACTAACATGGAGAAAATTATTATTTTCATAAATATAAAAAAAACCATAAAAATAATTGGAAAAACATTAAAAACAAAAAGCTTAGGCCCAGTTCTAAACATTTTTCAAAGCTTCCAAACACTCAAACTTAAAATTATCAGGAACCCTGTATAATAAATTAATAATGAAAAGAACAATGAGCAAAAAATTAATGATAAAAAAATCTCCAGTATATATATATATATATATGACAAAAAATCATACATATTTATAAAAGGATGTACATTGTTGGATGGGCAAAACAATCAGTAGTACTGGTACAAACTTAGTCCAATGTTTTCCATGTCCATTCATTTTGTCAATCAGCAATATTCACACATTATTCACAAGTTCAGCAGCAACAAATGACTTTTTTTTTTCTTTGCAATTCGAGTTTCACTATCAAACTAATCCAATAAGACACTATGGTAAAGAAAACTGCTGAACTCCTCTGATTAATATCTTCGTCGAAGAACAAACATGGCTCATGACAGTGAACTTCGAGAAAAGGGCAATTAAATATTTAACAATGAATATGGCGAAAAATCCAGGTAATTTTTTGTGCTAGGATCAGAAGAATATGCAGATATGTCATTGGATACTGTCATAAAAGACATAAATTATCTGGGTCTTATGACATTCAGTTAGCACAAAATCACCAATGCAACAGTAAAGAATAGTTGCTGTTATGACACCAAACCAAAACTATAAAAGCAAGCATCAACCTACCAATGCTAGTTTCAAAACATGATGGAGATGACAACCAAACTTATGAAGACCATGTCAATGTGACTGCTAATTATTATAAATGCAAGAAAATTGTTTAACTTGACAACATGAAACTACAAACTAGCAAGCAAACCAAGGAAAGTAATTGCAACAAGCAACACCAAGTTGTTTCACATTTCCACCAAAATCTTATGACAACAAGAAACAAACTATATCAATTACAGGTGAAGGAATAACAGAACTTCTAAATTATGTATGTAATGAAATTCTATAAGCATTAATTATGTCAACATCTCTATCTACAGAAATATATAAACTAATTCACAAAAGTAAGAGACTTGTAAAATGAGAAGCAAATGAAAACCTTAATTCCTCTTGTAAAAGAAGCAATGTTGTCTTCAATCAATTGATGCATAAGAGTTCTTTGGCTTTAGCTTCCACAAGCTCTGCTGGAGGGACAGGATAGTCCCTAGTGAAGCAAGCATTACAGAATGTCGGTGCCTCATCTCCAAGTAAAACATTCAAGCTGTCCAATGACAAGAATGCAAGAGAGTCTGCCCCAATCTCCTTCCTCACTCCCTCTACATCCATTTGATTTGAAACAAGCTCTTCGGGACGTGCCGTGTCGACACCATAGTAACAAGAACCAATAATGGGAGGGCTTGCAATCCTCATATGAACTTCCCTTGCACCAGCATCACGAAGAAGGTTAACAATTTTCTTTGATGTCGTTCCTCGGACTAGAGAATCATCAACAACAACAACACTCTTCCCTTGGAGAATTCCCCGAATGGGTGATAACTTAAGCTTCACACCGAGGTCTCGAATCTCCTGAGATGGCTGAATGAAGGTTCTTCCGACATAGTGTGATCGAATTAGTCCTTGATGGAATGGCAAACCAGGAACGCTCGGCGAAGCTGCGGGCGGCGAAGAAGCCGGAGTCCGGCACTGGTATAACTACATCAGCACCAGGGGCAGGGAGACTCTGCAGCAAGAGTAGCACCAAAAGAGCATCTTTGCTTGGTAAACAGGATGGCACAAAGACAATGGATTGGGGGAGGGAGAAGTAGATGAGCTCAAAGACGCAAGCTTTGCGAGGTTTGGAAGGAATCAAGCAGGCAGTGGAGATGTCTCAGAGTTTGAGTATCGACAATGACGACCTCGCCGGGCTCGACCTCACGCTCGTACTGGGCGCCGATGAGGTCGAGCGCGCAGGTCTCGGAAGCGAAGACGATGGCGGGTGGGGAGCCGTTATCACGGGGGATGCGACCGAGGACGAGGGGGCGAAAGCCGTGAGGGTCGCGGACGGCGAGGAGCTTGTCGGCGGTGAGGAAAAAGCAGGGAATAGGCGCCGCGGAGAGCGGAGCACGCCTCGGCAAGGCAAGAGAGAAAGGAGCGGGACTTTGAGGTGGCGATTAGATGGATAATAGCTTCAGTATCAGAGGAGGTCTTGAAGATCGAACCCTTGGTCTTCGAGGGAGGCGCGAAGAGAGGGTAGTTGACGAGATTGCCGTTGTGGGCGACGGCGAGCTGGCTCGAAGCGGTGAGGAGGCGCGCAAGGGCTGGACGTTTTTGGAGCTCAGAGGCAGCGCCGGCGGTGGAGTAACGGACATGGCCGATGGCGGAGGAGCCGGGGAGGGAGAGGAGGGAACGGGAATCGTTGAAGACCTCAGACACGAGACCGAGGCCGGTCAAATAGCGGATGGTGGAGAAATCGGAGGCGGCGATGCCGGCGCCTTCCTGACCACGGTGCTGAAGGGCGTGGAGGGCAATGGAGCAGAGCCGGGCGGCTTCCGGGTGGCCGGCGATGCCCACGACACCGCACCCTCGCGTGGTTTCTCTAGGTCGAAATCCATCACCACCGTCTGCGGCGAGGCGGCGGTGGCCGATATTGGGGTGAAGACGCGGTGGCGGAGGTGGAGATGAGAGGAAGCCATGGATTTAGGGAAGGAGATAAGAGAGAATTTAGGGTTAGGGGTTAGGGGTTAGGGTTTCGGTTTCGGGGAGAGAAGAGGATGACGGCGAGGGAGGTAGTGGAAGCCGCCATGGAACCAGCGAAGAGCGCGCTCTTTGAAAAGATGAAGGTTGGGTTTTTATAAGGAACTGGACCGGTTCGGTTCGGTCGGGTTCGGTTGAACCGAGTTTTGGTTCAGAACAAAGATGAGGACAAGAAGTAAAGGATAAATAGGAAACTATTAAAAAAATAAATAAATTTGGTGTTTGTCTAGGGATGTATTTTTATTTTATTATTTTTAAATTTATTTTTGTGACAGTGAGTAAGAGTTAAGGGTTGTTTATCTAAATTTATTTTTAGCCATTTAAATAATATGGATTTGTAATAATATGCACTATATATCGATGATTTGTGATGGATATATCTATTTGTTTGAACGATTAAAACAAATAATAATGCGCAATTCAAAAGGGACCTATGGGTTTAAATTAATTTTTTTATTATATTTATTTATTTTTAGTACCTATCATCAAAAGTTTTTAATATTATAATCTAATGTTGATATGGTCTTACATTACACTGAGGGCAAAATTATTATTTTAATGTTGAATTATTTCTTTTAAATAATGATCCTCACTTTAGAAACCAAGAGTAATTTTAAGTTTGTTTTTGTTGTATTTTATTATTATTTTTTTTAGTGCTCAAAGTTTTTAACAACATGATTGTTAGATCTTCAATCTTTATATTTATATAGGCATTGATGTAGAACTTAGTAATACAATAAATTCAGGGTGAGAATTTTTGCAATATATATTATTATAAAAATGATAATTTGTAGAATTTAGTAAAACAATAAATTTATGGTGAAAATTTTAGTAATATAATATTTTTATAAAAGTGCTAATTTTGGTTTTTTTTCCAATTTTATTACTGATTTACTCTCACATAATATTAATATTTAAGTTAACTTTTTTAAAAAAGAATATGGAAAAACTATAAATATGAATTTACATTAAATACAATTCAATATTAAATCTAACATAATCAAATTTATCCTTTCAAGCCATTTTTAAATTATTTATTTTTCAAACCATTTTTATTTTTTATTTTATTTTTTTTAAATCTTATCTCATATCCAATCAACCTCATAGTAGCTCATTAAGGGCTAACAAACCCTAGCAAGCTCACTTCGACCTTGAGGAAACCACCCATATATGTGATAACTTAAAAGAAGAGATGAAGAAAAGCGCACATTTTTATTCATAATCATCAAGCTCTTTATAAAAGTGCAAAAATTCTAGAAAGATAATCTCTACTAATTTGAGTTTTAATCAACACACAACTAACTTAAATATTTAAATCAAAGATATCCCTAACCAAACTAAAATAAACATCATTATCTTAACATCCCTCCCTTAAACTTATGTTTATCTCATAAGTTTAAAGTTATCTCTCTTGCATGAATGCTTTCATACTCGATACACCCGATCAATGCCCCGAGCTTGTGAAAAGTAGCTATTTTGAGAGGCTTTTGTAAATAAATCAAGAATCGATCTTTACTACCGCGATAGATGAGATCAATAATTTTATCCTTTGTAAGATCCTCAGAAGAAATGATATCTTACGTCAATATGTTTGCTTCTTCCATGAAGAACTGAATTCTTAGATAGTGTGGGCTCCTTTTTTTTAAAACAGCCTTTGATTTGGATTAGACCTGTTAAAAATAATGGATCACAAATCAAATTTTAATATTTCGTATGACTTCATGGTGATTATGGGTTCATGATTTCCATTAGGGCAAGCCCTTAATGTTAATTACCCCGACATTGTGCAGGAACCTCCGATTAAGAAAATAAGTGTGAAAAAGGGAAACAAATTGTGACAATCAATTTTTTTATTCATTGCAATAAATATGAATTCATGGATTTCATTGAAAATACAAGAAATTTGAAATCATCTTGACAAACATCTCGACTTATGGACTTGTATCCGAGCTTGTGTCTTCGACATTTTTGCATTTTGGATTTGATTTTGCATCATGAGTTGATTTGAATTTCAAGTTATGGCTTCTCCATATTGACGAACCATAGACTTGATTTTGACTTATCATAAGCTTGCTACCGTGCTCGTGAAGCTCTCTTCTTGACTTGTGAAAATTTTTGGGTCTTTGAATTACGACCTCTCTGCATTGCCGACATCAATTGTCGATTTATATTGACTTTCGTGAAACTCTTTGGGTCTTCGACTTTTGATGTCTTGAGACCAGCCCGAGTTCAATCTGTCGATTTATATTGACTCGTGAAACTCTTTGGGTCTTCGACTTTGATGTTTTGAGACCACTCGAGTTCAATTGTCGATTTATATGATTTTTTTCAAATATTGACTTGTGAAGCTTCTTTTGGGTCTTCAACCTTTGATGTCTTGGGGACCGTTGAACTCGATTATCGATTTATATAGATTTTTAAATATTGACTCTTTTCATATCTTGAAACTTGATTTGGTTGCTTTGGTTTTGATTGTATATATGTGTATCATGATATGTCGCCACATGTGCGTCATCATTACGTTGCATGCCTCATCTCATTATCGCTTTGTCATTTTTTTGAAACCAATTTTGGCCGCCGCCTCAAAATGGTATTTTAATTGCCCTGCGATGAATATATATATATATATATATATTTATTGGCATATATATATATATATATAGATATCTATATTCAATATATTCATACCCATGTGCATGGTACGTGGGGCTTTTTTTATTTTTATTATTTTCATTAATTTTCATTTCATTTTTTTTTGTCATATTCATTTGCATGTGTTGTTTTTTTTCATGGTGAGCCCCTCATATATATTTTTTTATTTTTTTATAGCCACAAATACTTAAGCTATTCACTTTAGATTTTCACATGCAAATTACCTAACTTTATTTCACGTGGCCCATGCCTCTTTTTTTTTAATTTATTTATTCATTTATTTTATTTTTTAACCCGAATGTGAGCATGCATGCTTCTTATTATTATTATTTTTATTTATTTATGTTTTGCCATGCACGTATGCATGCTTCCATATCATATATATATATATATATGAATAACATCATCACAACCCTTTTGACTCAAGCTTCACTATAGCATGTTTTTCATCATTTTTTTATATTATTATTATTTTTGGCACATTCCAATTGGTATGAAACCGCCTTTCAAGCTTAATGAAACCAGTGACTGTCAATGAATATATTAAAATATACGTTAAAGCTTTCGTTGCTCAACTTGTTTAATTTGGTGACCGAACTATATTGATTCACGAATGGCGATAGACTCTAGAATCCCAAAAACTCGCGCAAAAAAATGAAGTAATAGGCAGCTTCTTGTACTTGATATTTGGAGAGGCTTTGAAGTCATAGTGCACGCTATCTCAATTCTTTTTATTTATTTTTATTATTATTATGCACGTATGCATGCAATCTCTTTTTCTTCAAAAGAGAAAACACCGGTCCATGCATCATTTTAATCATTTCTCATATATATATTTCAATCCATTCTTATCACATGTGCCTGTTTTGAATAATGGAGCCAGTGTGCATTGAACAACGGTGGGTCCGGCTTTTTTTACTATTATTAATTTATTTTTATTTTTATTATTTTTAAAAAAATATGCATGCATGCTTTTCTGCTCGTAAATTGAGATTTATTTTTATCATTTTATGCTTTTATGAATTGCCTGGACACTCCATACTCATCATCTTCTCACACCCACATGCATCTTTTAAATGGTGGGCACATGCTTTAAAAAAAAAAATTATCTATTCATTTTGGATTCAGTGTGAATCTCTGCTACTTATTGAACATTGGCCTCTTAGTACATGCACGATTAGCACGTCAGGTATCAGCTCTTGTGCCACTGGATGCTCTGCTTTGAATCTTTAGGATTGCCTTTAGTGAAATTTGTGAAGATCCAAGCTCCGAGGAATGCCAATTGTGGGCGAGACCATGGAAAAGAGACATCTCTCATGCAAGACAGAGGGGGGTGGTTAGTTGGGCCCCCAACTACTCAAAGTACGTAACCATCCTCAAGGACTCCCCTACAGCCACACACTTGGTTTTGGAGTTATTTTCGGATGGACTCTTGCTCTCCACGGCGTGATCAGAGGTCGAAGACCACCAGCCTGGAGAATCGATCGCTGCCCATTTGCTCTTCATAGCTGATGGCTTGGGCTTGACCAATTGTTCTTTGAGCTCAAGAGCAGCCCTGATTTTTTTTCCAATGCTTTTCAGTGTTTGGATGATGAAGATGAAGACGATGATGAGCTCTATATAGGCAGGCACACTGGCAGACATACATGGTCGTGGTTTAAAGAATGAAACAATTTGCATGGAAACCCATAGATGCATTGAAAGCTCACCAAAATTCGCTCTCATTTATCTGATTTATACGGCCCTAGTTTATCCCCCTTGGACACTATTTACAACATTAAGCTTTCGGTATCAACTGAGGAGCATGCTTGGGTAGCAACGTATCACCGGTGTAGGACCACATGCATGCATTCCTTTTTTTTTGCTTTTGTTTTCTTTCTCGCTTCTGACGTTGCCTTCACACCTAATTTCAGTTAGTGATGTAAATGCAAGAATTGGTGGAGAAAGACAGTATCCTTCAAGGCACATGATTCGTACCGAGGAGCGCGCACATACTTTTTTGGTTTTTATCTAATGAGTTTGAAACTGCTCGAATACGCTTGGCAACCCGATCGGCTTAGCCAGCACAGATAGCCTGACCCAACACCTTTTCTTCATTCATCAGTAAAGGTTGCTTTTCAGGATACTTCCGCCATGAGAGCTCAACATCATCGATCCTCCCATGTTTCCAAGAGGACTCTTAGCATACTTTACTTTAGTAGAACACCGATTCAGACAATTGTTTCCTTGATTTAGACATCTCCTCCATAGTTCGAAGTGCGGTCGCGGTGGTCTTGGAAAAATGAGACACATTCATCAGCAAGCTCATTCACAACCATGGAGAGAACCTTGCCATTGAAATCAACAGGTTCAGTATGCTTCCTGCAGAAATTCATAATTATGGAGAGAATCTTGCCATTGATGCTAGGGATCTGGATGGCATTCACTGGGTCAACGCTTGATATTGGATTGTTTCCTTGATGAATAAGGACTGCTCCGCCACCTTATGATCTAGTTCAAACACCATTGCATTAGGGCTTTCGACCTTGATCATCATCTTGCCTTGTACCATGTTTTTTCACGGAGTGATCGGGAGGGTTTTTGAGGAAAGACATCACTGCAGCTCCCACTTTTCAGTTGAGTGGCCGCCCTTGGCGTACATATTGATGGCGCCGTTAGAGAGGAAGGTATCGGTGCAAAGATGGTGGCTTTATCTTCATTGGCAAGACAATCTGGATGGCGGGGTTGTTGGTAGTGGTAATGTTGAAGAAGTTCGGGTCTTGAAGTGTTTTGAGCAATGCTCGTTCTTAGGGTTGATCGCGATCGTAGGGAGGCGGTCGTGGGAGCTTGAGGGCACCGCGAGCTACAATGGTTGACGGCGAGTGATGTGATGGGCAACAACAACATCCCGGCATGATTGGCGGCATTATCTCGACCCACTCAACCATGACGGCAATCTTCTTCTTCAATTTTTCTTCTTCAAATCTTCTCTTCTCTTAATTTTTGTCTGGCCTCCGGTCCCCCAAGCTTCCTCCTTCTTTATCCTCTCTTCTTTTTCTTTTTTTCTTCCTTTCTTTTTCTTCCCCATGATTTTTCCCCTCTTTTTTTCTTTTTCTTTTTCTTCTTCAAATATTTTTATTATTATTTTTTGGCTTCCTCCTTCGGCATACTTGGCGGCATTATTTCGACCCAATCAAGCATGCCGCGGTGATGAACAATGGCAACGGCGACAAGCGATGACAGGCGGCATGTTTAGCGGCATTATCTCAGCCACTCAAGCATGCCTGGCGGTGAACAACAATAGTGGTGATGAACGACGGTAGCGACAACGAGCGGCTGAGCTTTTTAAACATGGGAGAGAAGATAACCTCTTTTTTTCTTCTCCTTTCTTTTTTGATCCTCCCCCCCTTTTCCTCTTTTTCGATCGCCTCCTTTTAAAAGATTTTTTATCTTTATCCTCAATCCCCAACCCCCTCCCCGGAATCTTAACCCATAACCTCTTGCTGAACAAGTCAAAGAGAAAGAGGATAAAAGTAAATTTAAAATTTTGAATTTTTTTTTTGAAATTTAATTTATAAAATTTCAAGAGAGGATAAAATCAAGTTTTAAAATTTTAATTAATTTTTCCTAAATTTAATAAAATTCAATTGTCTCGAGATATGTGTTTTAGGAGCCCCAGGATTGAATTTTTCTCACGTTGCCACAAGATCACGTTCTCCGCTACATGAAATTTAAGATTGTCTCGGGATGTGTATTTGGGTTATCCTAAGATTTGAGATTGCCTCGAGATATGTATTTTCAAGGGCATTTTCGTAATTTGTATTTATGCCTCGAGATAAATTCTCAAGGGTAATTTTGTAATTTGCATTTTGCCTGGAGATATGGTCTCAAGGGCAATTTTGTAATTTATATTTTGCCTCGAGATATGTGCTCTCAGCTGATCTTGCGATTTAAATGTTTTAGATCGCATCGAGATCTGTGCTCTCGGTTGATCTTATGATTTGAATATTTTAGACCGCCTTGAGATCTGTGCTCTCGGCTAATCTTGTGATTTGAATATTTTAGATCGCCTTGAGATCTGTGCTCTAGGCTGATCTTATAATTTGGATATTTTAGATCACCTCGAGATCTGTGCTCTCGGTTGATCCTATGATTTAAACATTTTAGATCGCCTCGAGATCTGTGCTCTCAGCTAATTTTGTGATTTGAATGTTTTAGATTATCTCTAAAATGTCTTTTAGACTTATCTTGAATATATCCAAATATAAAGAAATTTATTTATTTGAACCACATGTTGTCTTAATTCGATTATGATTTGTATGTAATAATTTTTTTTATTCAATTTGAATCATGACATGCAATTTTTTTTTACATAAACAGATAGCTTGATAGTTGAACTGTTATCGCAATATATTGGAGTCGAACCTTCTTGCTTTAATTGAAGTTCTTCAAGAATATTTCTTAACCACACTGCTTGAGAGAGCACACGTCTTTGTCTTTGCTACAAATTCGAGCCTCGATTGTGGAAAGAGTAACAATATGTTGCTTCTTTGATGACCATGAGATAGCTCCAAAACCCATCATAAATACATAACCGGATGTGCTTTTCCGATCATCTAAATCTCCTGCATAATCACTATCTGTAAATCCAATTAGTTATGATATCTCTCCTTTCTTGTACAATATTCCATAATCTATTGTTCCTTGTAAGTATCGCAAGATTCGTTTTGCGGCCATGAGATGCACCTCTTTTGGATTTTCCATAAATCTACTAATGAGACTTACACCAAACATAATGTTGGGCCTTGTTGCAGTTAAATACATCAAACTTCCAACAATTTGCTTGTAAAAAATGTTGTTAACCATGTTTCCTTCTGAATTTTTAACAAGCTTCAAAACCCGTCTCAGCAGGAGTACAAACAGGATTACAATCTTGCATTCGAAACCCAGTCGGGGATATTATGCACATATCTTTTTTGAAAAAAATAAAAATACACGAAGAAGATTGGATAACTTCTATACCCGAAGTAATGCATTAAACCAAGGTCGGACATATCAAATTCAATCATCATGGAAGTCTTAAACTTCTCAATTATCACTTTGTCGCGTTTGCGTGTAGATTAAGTCATCCACATATAAGCGGACTATAAGTACCTTTCCTTCACCTTCAAATTTCATAAAAACTGTATGTTCATAGTGGCACTTCAAAATCCTTTCTTTAAAAAAATAAGCTTCTATGCGACTATACCATGCCCGTGGAGCTTGCTTTTAATCCATAGAGAGCTTTTTCAATTTATACACTTTATGCTCATCCCCGCTTTTAATATAACCCAAAGGTTGATCAACAAATATCCGCTCTTCTAATTCTCCATGTAGAAAGGCCGATTTTACATCTAGCTAAAAATATTGACCATGAATTTTGAGTCGCTAATGCAACCACAAGCCCTCGATAGTGTCAAGCCTTGTAAAGCCCGGAGCAAAAACCTCTTTATAATCTATACCAAATTCTTGCTTATAACCTTTGCAACCAATCGTGCCTTATACTTGTCAATCTCACCTTCTCGTTTAATTTTTGTTTTTGTATACCCACTTTAAACCAATTGTTTTTTTGCCCTTTGGGAAGTTCGATCAATTCCCTATGTTTTTATTTTTCAATGGATGCAATTTCATTATCCATAGCTTTTTCCACTTTGAATGTTGGATAGCTTCTTGAAAAGATAAAAGGATCACAATCCCGAAAATAAAGCGAAAGTGAGTAGCAAGGTCTTCGATTGGTTGAAATCACTACTTCATAATCGCCATCCAAGCCGGCCTTTTTCGTATACCTCGAGTAATAGGGGATTTAGTTGATGTTTCTGCTTTCGCTTTGTGAAAGTTTATTAGTAATTGAGGCTTCATTAGTTGAAATTTCTTGATGTTGGACTTGCTCTCCTTCTTCTTCGACTTCATCACTAATTATAATTGAAGTAGGTCTCTGCTCACTCCAATTCCAAGTGCTCTCCTCATCAAAAATAACATCCCTACTCACCACAATTTTTCTTTGTTAATGGATCATACAATTTAAAAACTTTGGATATTTCACTAATCCCAAGAAAAACACACTTTTTGCCCTTTATCATCAAGCTTCTTTCTTTTCTCATCTCGGAATATGTGCATACTGCAATGCAACCAAAAAAATTTCAAAGTGATCTATTGTTGGTCTTCTTCCACTCCATGCTTCCTCCGGTGTTTTTGTTTTGAACAGCGAAAAGTAGGACTTCTATTCAAGATATGAATGCTCCAATTCATCGCTTCGGCCAAAAATTCTTCGAGTTCGCCATTTGTTAACAAGGTTCGCACCATATTGAGGATGGTTCGATTTTTTCTTTCTGATACACCATTCTGTTATGGGGAATATGAAGCTGTGAGCTCTCTTCGAATGCCATGATAATTACAAAAACTTTCAAAGTCTTTCGAGCAGTACTCTCCTCCACGATCAGTGCGAATTGTTTTAATAGGCTTCCCGATTTCACTTTCAACATATATCTTGAAGCTTTTAAATGCACTAAAAGCTTCTGATTTCTCCTGTAAAAAATAAACCCAAGTTTTCCGAGAATAGTCATCAGTGAAAGTAATAAAAATATCTTTTTACCTCCATTAGAAGTAGGATTTATCGTCCACAAATATCGGAGTGAACAAGTTCTAAAAACATCTTTTTGCTCTCCAAGACTTTCCTTGAGAGAAAAGGAGTACGATGTTGTTTGCCAACAACACACTCTTCACAAACTTGGGAGGGAATAGTGATTTTAGGGAAGCCCTATCACCATATCCTTTTCTTGGAGTGTCTTCAATCCACCAAAGCTCGAGTGACCATACCGAGTAATGCCATAGCCATGAAGGGTCTTTTTGTTTTTAGCCATCAAACAAGGTTGAGCACATTCAATCTTTATAGGAAACAACCTATTTGAACTCATTGGCACAATTGCAATCTGCACCTCTGCAAGGATCATATATTTCACAAGTACCATTTTGAATAGTAATTGTATATCCCTTCTCTTGCAACCCGACCGAAAGACTCGATAAGTTACTTTTTCAAGTCGGGAACATAAAAAAAACATTAGAAATTTTTTTCTATAAAACCATTCTTGGTTTTTTATATTAATATCACCCTTTCCCCATCACATTCACTCGTAGAGCAATCTCCAAAGCTAACGAGTAGGTGAAAATCTTCATTTAAGTAAGAAAAAGAAGGACTTACTTCCACACATATGGTTGCTACTAACCGAGTGTCCACAAAACCAAATATCTGACTTGTGAGATTCCCCGACTATCTTGAATTGTCATTAGCAAAAGTCTCCGCTTTCTTTATTTTCTCGCAAAAATTTGACTTTTTCTCCTTTGTCTTTGTCGTTAGGTAGCTTGGTATAACATTCGAGCAGTAATGACCAAATCGATGACATCTAAAACACTCAATTTTAGATTTATCAAATTGTTGACCTCGTCCTCTTCCTTTACTTTGTAGATAACCATCATCAGTGATTTGCTTGCCACTACGTAGCCTCTATCCGCTCTTCCTCTTCCTCTACTTCCACCCGACCTCTACCCTCGTAATATTGAGAAGTTGTTGGTTGTAGAGGCCTTCAAAGCTTGCTCCTCGATAATAAAAATTACGGTTGATCTTCTGTTCATGAACTAATAAAGAGCTTTTGAAGTTCATCAATTGAGAGTGCATCTATGTCCCTTTGATTCTTCAATTGAAGCAAACTATGTAGTCAAATTTTGCTGTCAAAGATCGCAATATCTTTTTAACAATAGTGACATCATCCATCTTCTCCCCATGAAACCGCATATTATTGGCCAATCCCATGGTTCTTGCAAAAATAATTATTAATGCATTCTCCATCCTTCATCTCGAGATTTTTCAAAAATCCCTTCTCAAGGCTTGAAGTTGTGCACGCTTCACCCTTGATGAGCCTTGATATTTTTTCTTCATCGAATCCCATATATCCTTGGAGGTTTCTTTGCAAAGAATCGTCTCCAAAATAGATCAATCAATGGGCTAAAATAAATAATTCTTCGCCTTCAAGTCTTTCAACTTTGATGCCTCAAGTTCCTTCCTCCTCTGCGTCAGAGTACTACTCCATCATCCCGGTTTTGCCACTCCGAATTCAACAATATTCCAATACTCCTTGGATTTTAAGAAATTTTCCATCAACATGCTCCAATGATCGTAGTGACCATCAAAACGTGGAATAGATGGTTGCACAAAGTTGTCTGCAGACATTGTGAATTTCTTCACTACAAAAAACTCTCCCTTTTGTTGAAAACCTTGGCTCTTGATACCATTGATAACTTAAAAGAAGAGATGAAGAAAACTGCACATTTTATTCATAATCATTGAAGCTTTTGATAAAGGCAAAATTCTAGAAAGATAATCTCTACTAATTTGAGTTTTAATCAACACACAACTAACTTAAATATTTAAATCAAAGATATCCTAACCAAACTAAAATAAACATCATTATCTTAACAGTATGAACTAGCTCAGCTTGTGAAAGCCTCAACAAGCTCATTGAAACAATAGAGCTCCTAATGTCAAGAGACCTTTTGAACAGGCTTGCTTGTGCCCAAGCAATGCCCACCCACTACAACACAAGATTGTAGCTAAGCAAACTCTCAAGATTTGCGAAAGATCATTGTGCCTTTGCCTTTAGGCCCTTGAGAGCTTGCTTAGCCAAGTGACCCTAGGCAAAGGGCTCTAGGGTGCAGGCAAGCTCGTTAGGTCTCTGGCCTGGACTGGCTCAAAGTAGGTGAGCTCTCTAATGCTGCTGGGATGAAATATGAATATATATATATACTCTTTTTATTCCAAAATATATGTTGTTATTTGAAAAAAATTATTTCAAAATAGTTGTTGTTTTACAATATCAAGACAATATTTATTTATTTTTCTAATTTTACTTATTTTTAATTTCCTAAGTTATATAAATGAAGAGAGTAATATTTATAGTCTCAAGAAAAAAATATAGTTTCAAAAGAAGGATAGTTTAGTAATTTGATTGTTTTTATGTAAAGTTTAGATAATTTAATGATATTTTTAATTCTTATGTAATATCCTTAAACGACATGTATTTAGGAACGTAGAAAGTATATATCTAATGTTGTTGGGATGAAATATGAATATATATATATATATATGAGAACGCATCATTTACGCATGCCATAGATTTTAAATCTAGGTAAGTTTATTCTAAACCGTTGGATGGAAATCCAATGGTCTTCATTAAGTTTTGAATTTCTGTAACTGTACTTATCAATAATAGCGCAATGAAAAATGATATGCATAATATTTTGATCTAAACCATTGCTATGTACTTCCCAAATGATGTATATATATATATATATATATTGAATGTAAAATAATAAATTTAAAAATTAAGAATTGGTAGGGTATTTTATTTTAAAAATCAGGGATTTATGAGGAATGGAAAATGTTTTTAAGGAATTTGGAGGTAGGTTTGCAACTCTTCAAGGACTTTTGGTTATTTACCTTTTTAATTATTTTTATTTAATCCATCTACATACAAATAACCCAATGAACTGAAAGTCTGAAACCCAACAGGAATTGAACCAGATGATAATGTTAAAGATCAAGAACAATTATAAAAAGAAAGTGCAAACTCTAAATTCCTGTAATAAGAATCTTTGTCGGAATTAAGTTTCCGGATAAAGACATCCAAACCGTACGTTGAATCCTATCCAATGATCGGCCCATTCATTAGGGGACCAGCCAAATGGGACCCACTTTGGAATCATTATATTTGCCCCTTTCTTGGATTGTGGGCCAACATAGATGCAATTTGTAGTTAAATTGATTTGGACTTCTATTTGTAGTTTATTAATTTTAATATTTTTAATATTTATTTTTGTCCTGAGTGACCGCAATATGTGGCTTTTAATTAATTAAAGAAATAATATTTTTTTTAAAAAAAAAATAATATCTTAGTTTCACTTATTTTAATGACCAATTATTTATATAATTCACATCAAATTATATTTTTGCACGCATAGATTACAAAGAGAGCATATACATTATACTTTATGAAATTTTAAATATGTACTATGTAAATGAGAATAATGAGGATAATTACGCATATGAAATTATAATATGATAACACAGTGCCAAGGGAGTTCAAAAAATAAAAATAAATTAATGATTTATGTACTCTACTGCTCTTTTAATAAAAGATCAAAACTGAATATATATATATATATATATTATATAAATCACTCCTTTTCTTCCTTTCATCCATGATGAGAATTAAACACATTAAATGATTTCTTATAAAATTTTAAAATTTCCTTCCAAATACCCATGGGTATATATATATATATATATATTACACTACGTGACATGCCATCCAATAAACATATTTTTTATTATTTCATCCCAACCATGCATTGATCATAGTTGAAACTTACCATCATTCATTGAAGTCAAATGTTTTATTGCTTGACTATTGCGGCAGTAACAAATATACCAATATTTATCCATTATTCTAGTTCTGTAAATGCAATGATTTGTCTCAAATAAACATCAAAAATAAATCAAATCTTCGACTTTTTGCATAGAAATAAAATGTTTTACAGCTAGAATATTCGGCGGTGACAAGTATATCAATACTTATTCATTATTATAGTTCTATAAAAATAGTTTTCTATTTTAACCATGCATTAAAAAAAAAAATCAAACTTTCAACCTTCTGCATGATAAACAAATACTCCCTCCGTTCCTTTTTATATGTCGTGAATAACCGAATCTCACATACTAATAAATTTAGTTATTTCACAAATTTTTATAAAAAGTTTGTTATCTTTCCAAAATTATTCTTGATTTATACTCCCTCCGTTCCTTTTTATTTGTTATAAACCCATGTTCCTTTTTATCTGTCATTTTCTATTATCAAGAAGCATTTATTATTTTTTTCCAAAACTATTTTTATACTTTATTCAATTCTCTTCTAATTAAATACGTAGATAAACGTTTTTTCCAAACTACCCTAATACTTTTATTCATTTTTATTATCAATTTTTCTCGATATTAGAAAACGAGAGAAAAAGTAAACACGGCTTACGATGATAGAACTGATGAGAGATTCTTACTACGAACTATTGAGATCGACGACTGACATATCAATACTTATCCATCATTCTAGTTCTACAAAAATAATTTTTTGTCTTGACCATACATTCAAAAGAAGTCAAATATTTTACCATTCCATTATTATAATTATGCAAAAGCAAGTTTCTTCAAAAGGGGACAAAAAGGGGAACTTATCTGATCCATACATCCCAATGCAAAGCATAATCAGCAAGAGTTGATGTGACACAGAGTTCAATCTAAAGAGGGTGCTTTCAAAGAAAAGGGAGGTGATGAGAAGGAATCCCATCCCAATATCCCATTGCATTGAAGTGTCTCTAACCTTTCTTTCTCCAATAAAAACAAGAGGTGGAGAATGGAGATGTCTCTCTTCTCTTCACGCCACAAACCCTAAAGTTCTATGGATATGAACCATAAGACATTTTAAAGGTGGGAGAGGACTCTTATCTTTTTGTCTCATTGTTCAGTTTTAATAACTAGAAACACCAAAACATCATTGACTATTCTACTTGTTCTTTTTCTCCCTCTCTAAAAATCTAAATATGTATGTACATATACCCCTGGATATTTTCTATTTGCATAAATAATCACATATTTTTAAAATTTTAAAAATCTAGGGCCCCATGTCAGGGTAAGTTCATTGAAACATAATAATAATAAACAATAGATCAAGTGATATTACTATCAGAAAAGAACCAAGGTGTTTTTGGTAGATAATAAGGACTAAAAAGTAAAATTGATCAAGAAAGAAGGACTATTTAGAACTCTGAAACCACATAAGCCAATCAATGATAATGAAAATATTCAATAACCAATAAATAAGTACCCTAGCATTTATGTGGATTGGTTGCATGTGCATGCTGCAAACCATGTTTACCATGTCATGCCGAAATAAATTTTCAAGAACAAGCAACAATCAAGAAAGCTTTAGGAAAACCAAAAGGTACCTAGATATCATAAATCATAATGGAAAATAGAAACCATATGTTTAATGTGCTGAAAGAATACATTGATCAAGAGCTGCAGTTCATACTAGGAATCATCAAAACTTTCTTTTGGTTTTTCAAAGACAGTAAGGCAGGAAAGTTTTACTGCTCCTTACTGTTTCCTTTACTTTGCAGCAAACAGAAGTTTATCATGCCGAAGAAGTCTTCTTCTGCTGGAATATGACGCGTAGACAGGGACGGCGACACCAATGCTGAATGCAGAAAGCACTGCAAGACTCATCTTGAGCTTCTGGTGTTTCATCCGGTCAAGATTGTACATGTGTTTTGCATGAAGGTAGTATGGTTCATCATGGCCAGTGACCTCCCATCCTTTTTAACCCAGCTATGGAATCCTCGAGATACTGAGGAACATCCAACACTAGCAATTTAGATTGCAGATAAATGATTTGTTAAATATGGGTCTTACATAAGTGGCTATACCCAAAAGCATGATACCAACCCTTAAGATACCTTAAGAATCAATTTAGGATCCACTAAATACAAGGTTGTAATACTCTGATTCAGTAATCTAATCAAGTTCATACATAGAGCAAGGAGTGGTGGGATTCAAAGGAGCATCCATGCCCTGTACAATAGTAGAGTACGGTTGCATAGGTATAACTCCATATTATAGGTCAAGGACTTCCTCAAAAATCCTTTTGATATCATATATTAGGAAACCCCTATAATGTTTTTGTTCACATAAATTAGGTTTTCTTCCACTCATAGATATTCAAAAATACACTGAGTTGTTTCTCCTGAAGTCTAATCAGCTAGGTGTTCTGGTAAATGACTTTAAAAATAATTTGGTAGACATTAAAAATGGCAGATAGCAGCGGGCAGGTAAAACCATGTGCCCAACTATCTGCTGGAAAAATGTGGCCAACTGTGAAAATGACAAACCAGTAATTAGATGAACAAAATATAGACATATAATCAACCGGTCTTCCATATAGGTAAATAGTTTGTAACTATATTAAACAGATTAAAGAAAGATGACAACCAGATTATCATTTCCAGTTATAGCACTTTCAGCATTGCCCTCTATTGCTACACCAGTAATGACATTTGTTTAATTAAACGAGTCAGCAATACAACATGTCAACAACAACAACAGTTGTTGATTGGATTGGTAGTAAAATATCAATCAAGTATATCTTCGAAGTTTCTAAATTGATGGCAACATATGCCTATTGACTTGAGCAGAATCCAACAAAAAGCATTTATAGTTTGTAATTTTCATCTATTCATTGATTTAATCATTTGAAAAATTTTTGTCAAAGCTAGCCACCACTTCCAAGTTGAGCAAAAAGAAATATTTTTGGCATCGCATCATTAGTCCAACAAAAGTGATCACACCATCATAGATATCTACCATTCTCAGAGTCAATTTGAAAAATACCATGGGTGCAATAACACAGCTTAATTGCAAATCACTGCAACACCATATAGTAACCCATCCAAGTTGGCCAGATATCAAATTAACATACAAGACACATGCATAGTACAAAATTTAGTGGACAAATTCTCTCTAGGATTAATGAGTGATGATTGAAGCACCCCATGTTGGGAAACTATGCAGCCTCCTCGCATTTTTGTAGACCTGGTTCAGATAGTTGCTAGTACTTTACAGGATTAGGTTGCCAGCTACCACCATGTTGCATAACGGAGTTGTTGCAAAAATCATGCAGCATATGAGATGTTTATTTGAAGCTGGTCCGGAAGAAAGTCCCTCTAAACATAAATTTACATGACTAAGCGTATTGCTGACATTTTTGTTACATACACACTCCTCCCCACAATCTTAAAACCAAAAACAAAAGCTCACCAATCAATAAAAACAAAACCCCTTTTAGAATGAGGTTGGTGAAAGTACAATTGCTAAAACTTGGTATCTAACAATTAGCTATTTTTGACAACTGTGACAAATCTAGGACAAGTGGGTGCATTTAAAATTGAGGAGAAATAGCATAGACATTAAGAGAGAATAAACAGTTATCTACAAACTTTTCCTCCATTTTAATTATCCAAAGTAATTACCTATTCGACACAACCAACTCAAGAAAAACAAAAATTTCAATTTTATTATATTCCATTTTTACCTCAAGAGACACTGGATTTTTACACAAACCAGCTGAACTGCACATAAGCTATAGAGTTCCAACGCGTCTATCACCTAGTGATGCACAATCTTCCTAACAAGGGATGAGGTTACTCATCATGCCCATACCTCATCAGTACAGTTCCCATCAACCAACCAAAGGTAGTGAATGATCTCTTCCGTGCTACCACTTTCCCTGAGAGAGAGTTGTTTGTGAACAGGCCCAGCCCAGATGAGACAAGTCATCAATTTTAGCTCCTCAATTGCGCTAAGTCTTGCTGGGTCTTTGCAGAACAATATGTCGCTAACCCCAAAAGCTTTTATCACAAAACCTCAAGTCATCATAGAATCATTAAGGAATCTAGATCCGACAAGAAGTTCAGACTATATTAGTCATGGCGCACTTGTCATGCTACTGTCCAGGTGTGACTTTAAAGCCTCTCATTCATACCTCGCTCAGGAGGCCCTCTAACATGGGCAGACGTAGCATCTGCAAAAGATGGCTCCTTGTGTTACATAAACTCTGGGAGGAGATCAGGTCTCCCATGCTCAATTCGCATCTCACCCCAATGGTGTTCCATGCATTCCCAGTACTAGCCATTCATATAGTTGCTGTACTATCTCTTCGCAGTATGTATTGTTCTCAGGTAATGTACACATAACCCGATCATTTGATTTGATGCACTTGGAATTCATTTTAGAAACAAAAAGCTACTTTTTCCTATGGCATAAAGCCTCATTCACGCAAACATAAATCATCAAGAAAGAACAAGAACATACATAACAACAGCCACAGTATCTATTTTTGAAATCCACGAACATGCATTCAATACTATCCAAATCAAGCATCAAAACCCAAATGCAGATGACTTCCAATATTGATCAATATACATAACTCTTCATACACATCATCCACACACTAGTCCAAAACAAAAATAATAACATGGAAGTCATGGGATAGCATTTTTCATTGGCACTCCATGATCTTTCCAAATAATAATCACCCAATTAGCAGTACATGAGTTGAAAACACTGACTAATCCCAATATAACAACCGAATATCTACACCGATGAGCATCCAATAACCACAAATTTGTGGCCCAAACTTCAAAACACAATCAATTGAGAGTACAATAACAACAGAAAAGAACATCAAATGCGCCAAAGATTCAAGTATATCACACGGAACTTCTCACTGGCTTCTCAAAAACCATAGCATAACGCAGATATGAGCGAAATTTTAATATGGAAACAGAAATAAATCCAGATTGCCAAAATCAGAGAGATTGGAGCTACTCGAGATCAATCCATTAAGAGGGTTTAGGATGGATTTAGAGAGCTCACCCTGATTTGCAAATGGCGGCTTTCCGAGGGAGGAGAGGAGCTTGAAAACCGGATCTCGATTCCTGCCGTTGAGCGCCATCGAGCTTCTCAGAAATGCCTGGAGGAGCTGTCCCTTCTCCTTCCGGTTTCTCTGATAGAATTTGAGGCAAACCCCAATAATTTTCTCAAATTTGATAAACCCTTCTTGCATGTCCTTGTAGTTTAATTTGCAGAGGCCGGTGAAAGTTAGCGTATTATAAATTTTAAAGAGCATCTGAAAATATGGTAACTGGGGGCTTAGCAATACATGTG
>NW_024086493.1:0-15968 GCF_009730915.1 Dioscorea cayenensis subsp. rotundata
TAAGCTATATCAAGCTTTAGGATTGACAAGGTCCCCTTGCGTATATCCCGTAATTGCACGGGTTTGTCGAAGTAATAATCCCGGATGAGCGTGTGTCGAATCCACAGGGAGTAGGAAATAAAAACAATTAATCCGCTTCTTAGCTATGTGAAAAATCAATAGTGATAAGTGTGACAATGATTCAATTCTCAAAAGTAAAATCAACAAGTAAGAGAGCACGAGTAAAGGAGAAGGTAAAGCAATCGATAAAGATGGGGTACTCGAATAATGCTCCGCCTAGGATGATCGCTTCAAGTGCAAGAACCCTCTATTATGCTTCCTAATCAATGGAATAGTGAGTCGTGGAAATCCTTCATTACATAGTCCCAAATCTAAAGTCAACTATGCCTAACTCTATACATGTCCTGGAGGAAAAATCGAACAATCTCAACACCTCGCACTCGCATAGAGTTGCAATGAGCTCTAGGGATTCCAAGTGATAAATCTCTTCCTAATTATAGACCTAATCCCTTGGTCCAGGTGAAAGGTCCCTAACAACGATTATGCCCTAGATGCTAAGATCACCTCGACGCTTCACTCCGTTGCACTCGCAACTAAGCCCCAGCGAAGGGTCATCCCTTAGACCATTCACTATATTATGGCCGCAAAGAAGTCGAGGAACGGAGGTAGAATCTATCACGTCGGAGGGGAAAGGGGACGCTCCTGTACCTCTCGACTCACCCTCTTAAGCCTCTCCAACCTAGCTTTGTCTAACACTCGTGGTGTGTCACTCACTCACAAGGTTACCAGCAAGAACTCTCAACACTAGTGTCACTCTAGTGGAAATGTTCATACAATCAAGCATTCAAGGTTGGAAGTCACAATAAACATCAATTAATTGAAAGCATAATAAAGAGATTCAATAAAATGAATACATCATAGGGTTCACAAATACCCAAGTACCAACTAGGGGTTTAGCTCTCCATGGAGCTAAATACAATCAAAGAAATAGAATGTAAAAGCAATGAATCCATAGAAAAACCCCCTCAATGGTCGTGTCGATGGTCTTGTGGAGAGTCCTCTAATCGTCGCAAGAGATCCTTTGTCCAGCCTAGGATACACCTCGCCGGATCGGTGCCGACCAAAGCTCTCCCAATAACCTTCTTCCAAACGACGCGCAATGTCAGAGCTGTAGAACCTCTCCAAAACCCTAGCCAATACCCCTCAAAATCCTAGCCAAAGCCCTCTCTCAAGTTGGGGAAAGGATGGAGAAAATAATGCTGAAATCGGGGCTGAATCGGCTTTAAATAGGGCTGGAATCGGGCGACTACACGGGCATGTGGATATTTCACACGCCCATGTGGAATTTCGACACGGGCGTGGATAATTTCCACACACCCGTGTGGATTCTATGAATTCCTGTTTTCTCGGCCGACTATGAACAGTACTACTACAGTAGCTTGTTACAGTGCTCTGCTGCAGTATCCGTCCTGAATAGCTTCCCAAATCCATACTTTCATCGTGGTAACGCAAACGGGTACAGATTCACATCGTAGATCACTTGCTTCTTCAATGAAAGACAAGTTGGTGGAGCTCTTGTTCTATGTGCATAAGTCAGAATACTCGAGTGTGACTGCCCTTGTGCCCCTCCAAATGGATGTGCCAACTAGAGTACGAGGAGGTTGGCACACACTCTAGCATCTCACACCCGACCTATGTCTTCGCGTTTGAACCTTAGTAAGATTTCCTCCAAAATCGGTGCATTACGATCCACATTGGCTTCTTTCCTTCGTAATCGGCCTCACAACCCTACCTGTGCGAAAGTAATATAAAAACACACATATTAGTGTAAAAACCCGGGAAAAGTAATGCTCAACATAAGGAATGAACGCTTCGCATTCATATCGCACAAGCACTTATCAAACTCCCCCACACTTAAGCTTTTGCTTGTCCTCAAGCAAAAATTAGACATTCTGTGCATAGATAAAGGAAATATTGGAAGTGCTTGGCCTTAGGAAATATTAGAAGCTCTAGCTAAAAACTTGAATCAAAAAGGACAACAAACCCGAAATCGTGTACGTGTGTGAACTTACTCAAAACAACCCAAGGTATACTCCTCAAAGTTCTAAGTACGAGGGACTTATTTATCTACAAAAGTGACAGCAATTTCAAAGATGGTAGTAGCTTCACACATCCTCTAAGGTAGCCCTTTCCAAAGCGGCCGCTAAGGTGTCTTTCACACTTTCGAGGTGGTAGCTCTTTCTACTGGAGTGGTAGCTTTCACTCATCCTATAAGATAGCTCTTTCTCTCATTAGGGCATAGCTAGTATCCGACTTATGAGAGTAGCTTCATACTTCATATGTGGTAGCTCTTTCCACCCAACAAATAAACAATAAAACTATTTTGTTCCTTCTTTTCATTATTTTTTTCAGAATTTGACACAAGAAACAACTATAACTAGTCCCTTTAACATCAAACTTGAGTTTCCAAAAGAGTTTAATAAGTGAGTAGTGTAACAAGTATAAATTGGGCAAAGATTCCTTGACATTCAAGCAAAACTAGAGCATGAAAATATTCAATGTTAAAAATTCTCCTAGACTCAAGAATACAATCAATGTAACAAGGGTGAACCGCCATTGGCTATGTGAGCATATATCAATCAAGAATAATAGAAAAGATGTGTGCACTATGGAACTCCCCCCCACACTTAAGTTGTACATTTTTCCCCAATGTACACATGCAAGCTCACTTAAAATGTATTCCATTCAAAAATAGATGTGGGAGAAGCAATCAAAACAATACTCCCCTGACTCTTGGTGCCGCGTTTGATGGAGCTAAGTCCTTGGAAGTAATGTTCTGACGGTTTGTGAAGCTCACACGGCCAAGTGCCGAAGCACCATGGCCGTGCCCATGACTAAGTCTCAATTCCCATGATGACAAGACCATCTGCACGCATACACGAGGGGGTTCAGTGAAGCTCAATAAAAGCAAAATATTTCGAGTATATATAAAAGATAAAACAATGAATACAACTCAAGATGCAAAATAAAAATAAACTCAGAAGGAGAATCCTTTCTGAGTGAACAAGTCTAAAATAAAATGTATAAAAGGAAAATAAGGTAAAGTCAAGTGTCGGTGTCACGCTCTGTCAGCTCCTCTACTGCTGCTGGTGGTGGAGAAACATAAGGTGGATCCACCGGTGCTGGTATAGGCAATGGGGATGCTGGTGGTGCCGAGGGAGCCTGAGGAGTCCTCGGACGCAAGACAAATGATGAGGCAACGCCTCGCTCTAAGATCTGCTGTAATACATCGAAACGTGCCATGAACTCTGTGTATTGAGTGACCTCTGTAGCCCTAATCTCGGCAATCTCTGCTCGAGTCTTAGCCACCTCTATCTGTATCACTCCCACTGTACTCTCGAGCCTCTCGAAGCGATCATGGGCTCGAGATGGTGAAAACATACGTACGGGGGGAGCGTCCTCTGCCGCCGAAGGTGCCTCAGTCTCCATCAGTGCTGACTGAGGCTGGGGAGTAGGCTTGGAAGCCTTGGCAGGATCACCCTCACCCTCAGCTATCTCTGGAGCTGGTAGTACAAATGCATAAACCCCCGTCCGAACTCTATGGACCATCCCCATCAATCTCAGTGTCTCTAAACTCAGGGGGTAGGTATACTCGTCTTCTCAGCCCCACGAATCGAATCCAAGAGACCCATGCCCATCACTAATCTCGTAATGTAGGGGCCCGAGAAGATCGCTCCCAGTCTAGCATAATGCCCCTGATGTCTGATGTACTCTGCCATGATGTGTCCTAAGTGAAACGGTACGCACTGCACCATCGAGTACAAATATAGAATCTCTTACCGGCTCAGAACACCGGTGCTATCACCACGGCCATTCACCGACGTACTTATGATGGCATGTAAATATCTGTATGCAGGTCGGGAAAGGCACGTGGCCTTGGACACCCCCGGCTCGTACTGACCCTGACCATATAGTACTCTGTAAGCTCTATGCGGGGTCAAGACGCCAGGGTAATCAGTCGGTAACTGAGAGTACTCCTCAGTGTCTGTGAATGCTTCCTCATACAAGCCAAGCATAACTGAAAACTAAGTGATGCTCAAGCTATGGTGGTGTCCAAGTGCTCTAAACTAAATTGTGTCCAAACTGTCGAAGCTCGCGTAAGATCTATCAAACTCGAATGATGATAGCACCTCCAGTGCAAACTCTCGGATGGCTGGCTCTCTAATCGTCAATAACTGCCTCCAACCATTTTCTGAAACAAGATCCTCGACCTCATCAGCGAGCTCATCTCCCTGCTGTAGATCTCTCAGTATACTCGTGTCCAGGAATTGAGTCTGTTCGAACCGGAGTCTCGACAAGCGCACATAGCGAACCTGATACTTTAGAATCGCGAAACTCATGCCCTCAGGCTAAGAGGATGACTCAAGCGGCCTCTTATCAGCTTCTTTCTTTGACCGAGGTGCCATAATCTGCAAAATTTAAAACGAAATCAATCAAACAAGTTGATAAACTAATGCTGCAGAAATCCACACGATCATGTGGAATTTCCGCACGCCCGTGTGGATCCACGGGGCGTGAAAACCGCACGGCCGTGCTTCAAGAATCCAAAAATACACCGTGAAATAACTTCTACTTCGTTCTAAACATAAATCATCTTTCTAATTGAAGAAACGAAGCATTATTAACCAGATTAATCTATGGAAACCATGAATTGGCAAAGAAAATGATAAATAGGGCTTACCGACGAGATGGAATGAGAAAATGAAGAATCGGCTGGAAAACCGCGCAAAAATCCTACCAAATTGGCGCTATGGAGTCGAAGACTGATGTGAGAATGTTTCCAAACGAATAGAGGATGTGAAGAGGGAGAGAAACTAATTTTCTTTAAAAAGAACTCGCAATCCTTGGCGTTCTGTGCATCCACACGAGCATGTGGAAATTGCCCACGCACGTGTGCCTCATTACAAGAGAGCCACAGGGACGCACGCACGCCCCTGTACGCTCTCAGGAAAACACTCCTTCCACTCTGAATGCTCTCGCACGGGCGTGTGGAAAATACCCACGCCCGTGTGCCCGACCCACAGGGGCAGCCGCACGCCCCTGTGGCTTCCCTGGACATCCGCGAAAAATGCCAAGTGTTCTACACGCCCGTGCAGAAATTACGCACGGGCGTGGACATTCACATGACCAACTAATAGGGGCAGCCGCACGCCCCTGTGTTTTCTCGGGATGGAGAGAACTCCTCTGTAGAGTTTCGCACGGGCATATGGAAATTACCCACGCCTGTGTGTGGTTCACAAAGTCGTCCACAGGGGCGAGTCCACGCCCCTGTGTGCTCTCGGGATAATTTGCCCAACTCTGCAGGAATTCACACGCCCGTGCAGAAATTACCCACGGGCGTGGGACAATCGCAATGGTCATTCATAGGGGCAGCCGCACGCCCCTGTGCCTTCTCTGGATGAGCTCACAATACAATTCCACGGGCGTGTGAAAATTCCACACGCCCGTGCGTTTTCACGGGATGCCTTAGAAAAACCTGCAGGCTCTGCAGAAAGTTTCTGAACATGTTTACATACTCAGAGCCTGCCCTAGTATGCGAGTTTTACCAGCGAAAAACATGGAATAAAGCTCAACGAGATAACTTCACCAATTCCACATGAAAACACACGATGAATATTCAAAGTTCGCAAGAAAATCTCAGCACAAGCATCTAAAAATCAAGACACCAACACTTAACAATTTATTCATGCAAAACACTACATTATCCAACTAAGAAAAATAGTAACCACTTGGGTTGCCTCCCAATAAGTGTTTGTTTAATGTCAGTAAGCTTGACGTACCTTGTCTTACCTCACGGGGGTTCATAGATGAAGGTTGCCCTCTTACCCATGGCTTTAAAGTATGATGTGCACAATCTCTTGAAAGTAGAGGGTGTATTATCTGGCTTGGGCCCACTTAGCAATGATTCATCCAACTCCTTCCATTCACGGACGTCTCCAACAGCCTTGGAGTGTTTTTGGTGGCGTCTCCTAGCCCTCTTCATTTTCTGGAGCACCTTCTTCAGGATCCCTGGGGTAGATGGTACTTATACCGTCGATCCAAGCATCATTACATCTTCATGTCCCTCCTTTTGGTCAAACAAACCTTCATACGGATCCGGATTGAACATTTCTTGCATGTATTCATCAATAATCACATCAGTAGTGTCTAGAAAGTATAAAGTGTCATCGAAATCAAGAGAATGCTGCATGGCTTCAGCAAGGCGGTGTGTGAGCTTGTCATCTCCAACTCTCAATGTGAGTTCTTCTCCGTCCATGTCAATCAATGCTTTGGAAGTCCGCAAGAAGTTCTCCCAAGTATCAAGGGTACATCTGCATCCTCATCAACATCTAGCACTACAAAGTCAACCGGAAAAATGTACTTGTCCACCTTGACAAGCACGGCTTCAATGATGCCTCTCGGATGTCACACTGTTCGGTCCGCTAGTTGCAAAGTCATCCGAGTAGGCCTAGGCTCGCCCAAGCCTAGCTTTTGAAAGAAAGTGTATGGCATAACGTTGATACTGGCCCCTGAATCTGCCAATGCCATTTCCTCACCTAGATTGCCAATATTACACGAAATGATGAAGCTTCCCGGGTCTTTCTTCTTGTTCGGTATATTCTTTTGCAATACCGCCGAGCATGAAGCATCTAAAATCACTTAAGAACTTTCCTCCAACTTCCTCTTGTTAGTCAAGAAGTCTTTCAAGAACTTGGCATACTTAGGCATTTGGGCCAATGCCTCAACAAAAGGAATATTGATGTGGAGTTGCTTGAACAAACTCAGGAACTTCTTGTACTGCTCATCCCCTTGGTCATTTTTCAATCTAGAGGGATAAGGGATTCTTGGTTTGAAAGGTGGAGGTGCCATCTCTTTCTCTTTGTTTGTTCCCTCTTCCACCTCTATAACCTCGGGTGCGTGTTCTTTTGGCTTCTCACTCGGAAGCCTACCTTCAACCTCATGATCACTTCACAAAGTGATCACCTTCACATGCTCTCTAGGGTTGGTCTCTGTATTACTCTGCAAGCTTCCATGTGGCCTTTCAGAGAGAGACTTCGCAATTTGCCCTACCTGATTTTCAAGGTTATGCAAAGAAGCGGTGTGGTTGCGTAGTGTAGCCTCGACTGATTCAAACCTTGTATTTGCAGATTGCACAAATCTAGCCAAGTGCTTCTCTAAGTCAGTCATTTAGGTTTCCAAACCTGAGACTCTGTTTTCTACCTGAGGTGCTTGTTGTTGTTGTTGGAAACCTGGTGGCCCCATGGCCTTTTGTGGACCCTGATTACTCCATGTGAAATTGGGATGATTCTTCCAACCAGAATTGTAGGTATTGCTATATGGGTTTCCTTGAGGTCTCATTCCATTACCTACAAAATCAACGTTCTCCACCAAAGAAACATCACCGATAGAGATCGGGCAATCGGAGGGAGCATGTCCTCCACCACACTCGTTGCAATTAGTCACGGCCACCACTCTATTTGAAGTTAGAAGATCTAACTTCTTACTCAAACTCTCCACTTGAGCCACCAATGAAGTTACCGCATCTATTTCATGGAGACAGGCCACTTTCTTCTTCTCCCTAGCATTCCATTGGTAGCTGTTTAACCCCATTTCTTCAATTAACTGACGGGCTTCATCGGGGGTCTTGCTACCTAAGGTACCTCATGCTGCTGCATCCAACAGTTGCCTTATACTCCTTTTCAAACCATTATAAAAAGTCTGAACAATCATCCACTCTGAGAATCTGTGTTGCGGCCACTTTCTCAGGAGCTCCTTGAACCTTTCCCATGTCTCAAATAGAGACTCCAATTCCAACTGAACAAAGGATGAGATCTTATTCCTAAGCTTTGTAGATTTTCCGGGAGAGAAATAACGGGCAAGAAAGGCTTCTACCATCTCCTCCCATATGGTAATTGATGCTCTAGGTAATGAGTGTAGCCACTGCTTTGCTCTCCCCTTTAGGGAAAATGGGAAGGCTCTCAACTTGATGGCATTATCCGTCACTCCGTTTATCTTCAGCATATCACACACCTCAAGAAAACTCTCTATATGACTGTTTGTATCCTCATCGGCCAAACCGTTGAACTGTGCGGATTGCTACAACATGTGGATGAATGCCAGCTTCAACTCAAAGTTCTAAGCTGTAATTGGGGGACGCACAATACTCGATTGTGTCCCCAACACTGAAGGTCTGGCATAATCGAATAATATCCGTTGTTCAAGGTTCTGTTCTACTATGTTTTCAGATCCTTCCACTTCCAAATCAGCTAAATTAGACTGTTCTTGCAAATGCACTTTCCCTTTTTTTCTAAGTGTACGTTCAAGCTCAGGATCTCCTTCAACCAATATTGAGGGATTCCCTCGGGTCATAACCTGGAGCTGCACTCAAAAAGAAAGAAAAAGAAACCAAAACGGTGATAGAATAAGAAGATAGGAAATAGAATGTATGGTGAAATAGCTAAGAAAACAAAGTGCAAAGTATCTCTAAACACCTACTCCACGGCAACGGCGCCAAAAACTTGACAAGGTCCCCTTGTGTATATCCCGCAAGTGCATGGGTTTGTCGAAGTAATAATCCCGAATGAGCGGGTATCGAATCCACAGGGTGTAGGGAATAAAAACACTTAATCCGCTTCTTAGCTATGTGAAAAATCAATAGTAATAAGTGTGACAATGATTCAATTCTCAAAAGTAAAATCAACAAGTAAGAGAGCACGAGTAAAGGAGAAGGTAAGGCAATCGATAAAGATGGGGTACTCGGATAATGCTCCGCCTAGGACGATCGCTTCAAGTGCAAGAACCCTCTATTATGCTTCCTAATCAATGCAATAGTGAGTCATGGAAATCCTTCATTACATAGTCCCAAATCTAAGGTCAACTATGCCTAACTCTATACATGTCCCGGAGGAGAAATCGAACAATCTCAACACCTCGCACTCGAATAGAGTTGCAATGAGCTCTAGGGATTCCAAGTGATAAATCTCTTCCTAATTATAGACCTAACCCTTTGGTCCAGGTGGAAGGTCCCTAACCACAATTAAGCCCTAGATGCTAATATCACCTCGATGCTTCACTCCATTGCACTCACAACTATGCCCAGCGGAGGGTCATCCCTTAGACCATTCACTCTATTATGGCCATAAAGAACTCGAGAAACGGAGGTAGAATCTATCACGTAGGAGGGGAAAGGGGACGCTCCTGTACCTCTCGACTCACCCTCTTAACCCTCTCCAACCTAGCTTTGTCTAACACTCGTGGTGTGTCACTCACTCACAAGGTTACCAACAAGAACTATCAACCCTAGTGTCACTCTAGGGGAAATGTTTATACAATCAAGCATTCAAGGTTGGAACTCACAATAAATATCAATTAATTGAAAGCATAATAAAGAGATTCAATGAAATGAATACATCCTAGGGTTCACAAATACCCAAGCACCCACTAGGGGTTTAGCTCTCCATGGAGCTAAATACAATCAAAGAAATAGAATGTAAAAGCAATAAATCCACAGAAAAATCCGCTCGATGGTCATGTCAATGGTCTTGTGGAGAATCCTCTACTCGTCGCAAGGGATCCTTTGTCCGGCCTATGATACACCTCGCTGGATCAGTGCCGACGAAAGCTCTCCCAATAACCTTCTTCCAAATGACGCGCGATGTCGGAGACATAGAACCTCTCCAAAACCCTAGCCAATACCCCTCAAAATCCTAGCCGAAGCCCTCTCTCAAGTTTGTGTAAAGATGGAGAAAAGAATGCTGAAATCGTGGCTGAATCGGCTTTAAATAGGGCTGGAGTCGTGCGACTACACGGGTCTGTGGATTTTTCACACGCCCATGTGAAATTTCCACACGGGCGTGAATAATTTCCATACGCCCATGTAGATTTTTCTGAATTCCTGTTTTCTCGGCAGGCTGTGAACAGTGCTGCTATAGTACCTTGCTGTCGTGCTCAGCTACAGTATCCGTCGTGGATCACTTGCTTCTTCAATGATAGACAAGTTGGTGGAGCTCTTGTTCTATGTGCATAAGTCGGAATGCTCGAGTGTGACTGCCCTTGTGCACCTCCAAATGGATGTGCCAACTAGAGTACGAGGAGGTTGGCACACACTCTAGCATCTCACACCCGACCTATGTCTTTGCGTTTGAACCTTAGCAAGATTTCCTCCAAAATCGGTGCATTATGATACACATTGGCTTCTTTCCTTCGTAATCGGCCTCACAACCCTACCTGCGCGAAAGTAATATAAAAATACACATATTAGTGTAAAAACCGGGGAAAAATAATGCTCAACATAAGGAATGAACGCTTCGCATTCATATCGCACAAGCACTTATCAAGGATATTTCCCGGTCATTTCATTTTTCTCCAATTCTTTACACTTGCAATATATTTTCAAATCCTCTCTTGCTTTTGCATTATCTTTGGTTTTGCCTTCCACATCCATCAAAGTGTCAATCACATTTTCAAAAACATTTCTTTCAATATGCACAACTTCAAGATTATGGCGGATGCGATTAGTTCTCCAATAAGTCAAATCCCAAAATATGCTACGCTTGTGCCATCCACCTGACCTACAAATAGGAGCATTCCACTATTTAGCACTAACTTCTGTTATTTCCTTCAACTTTAATTCTTCGATTTGTTTCAAAATTTGATGCCAAGAAAAAATAGATGTAAGTGGTGACTCTTCAATCTTGTTCTTTAGGGAATCATTTCTATTTCTTCTAAAAGGATGATGTGTAGGTAATAATTGCCGATGATAATCAAACCATGAAACTTTATGACCATTAACAACGCTAAAAGTCTTTGATTTATCCATATAATATGGGCAAGTTTTTTTGCCTTCTGTACTTCATCCTAATAGCATTGCAAATGCTGGGAAGTCACTAATTGTCCACATGAGTGCAGCTCTCATCTGAAAATTTTGTTTCTTAGGCACATCATATGTCTGTACTCCAACATTCCACAAATGTTTTGACTTTGTTATTAATGGTTGCAAGTACACATCTAACTTTTGCTTTGGGTTTTTGGGGCCATGTACAATAAGGGTCCTTCATACACATCCATGACAGCAAATTGTATGGTGTGATAATAACAAACGAACAAGAATATTGCTTGCTTGATTGTCCAAATGGTTGAAACCCATTTGTAGACAACCTAAGTCTTACATTTCAAGCCTCTGATGCAAAAAAAAGAATGTATAAGATCAAATTACTTCCATGCTTCAACCTCAGAAGGATGGCAAATCATGCCATCTTTCTTATCATGCTCTTTGTGCCACCTCAAATCCTTCGCCGTCACCATTGTAGCATACAATCTTTGTAGCTTAGGTGTCAGAGGAAAATAATACATCTTTTGATTAGGTGAATAATCTTTGTGATTCCCTATGCCACTCTTCCTGCTTTTATATCGAGCATGGTCACAAACCTTGCAACTTCTTCTGCCACTATCCTCACCCTAATATAACATACATCCATTTATGAAACAATGTATTTTCTTGCATGGAAGACCCAAGCCAACAACAAACTTTATTGTATTATAGAAGTTAACAACCAACTTATTATTAGTTGGTAATGCCTCTTTCATAAATTGCAATACAGCATCATAATACCTCTCTAACATTTGAAACTCATATTTTATTGTTTATAATCTTGCAACGGCAGATAATTGAGTGTGCGCTTCACATCCAGGCCATAAAGGTTGTTCTGCTATATCAAGTGTCATACAATTTTGTAGTTGTAGGGTTTGGCATTTCCTCTTCATTTGCATCATAATATGGATCAAAGTGAGGACCAATTACATCAATAATCATGTCCCTGTATGAACTTGATCCTTCCACATCTTGTGATCTAAAAATGTTGCACTGAGTTTCACTGCAATTTACATATACTAAAGATTCCCCATGACATACCCACTGATAATAATCTTGAGTAAACCCATTCCTCGGAAGGTGCAACTTCACATTATCAATCACTTCATACCTTCGATTTTGACACTTACAACAAGGGCATCTTATTTTATCACCATTCATAAATCTCGATTGGTCACAAGCATATTGAATGAATGACTCTACCCCAACCACAAATTCATTCTTAATGAATCTATGTCTGTGTGTAAGTTTATTATACATCCACTCCCGATTAGTTCCCATGTATATTCTGATAACATAGAACAATATGATTTCTATAATTAACACGTGTTTATAGATTAGAAATATATACAAAACACATACACAATATGATTTTTATAACTAACACGTAGTTATAGATTATAAATATATACAAAACACATACACCATATATGCTCACATGAATACTATTAAAAAAACATAAGGTTAGTGTTTCGATTAAAAAAATGTGACATTCACAAAAACATGGGATTTTAGTTTTGATTGGAAAATTTGAGACATTCTGAAAAAAAAAAACATACGATAAGGGTTTTTATTGAAATCTGATAAATAGGAGACTTTCAAAAAAGAAAATATAAAATTAAAGCTTTGATTCAAAAATAGGAGACATTATGAATAGAAAACATTGGATTAGGATTTTGATTCAAACATAAGAGACATGCCTAAAAGATAACATAGAATTAGGGCTTTGAATTAAAAATTGAAAAATAGAACACACTCCAAAAGTAAGACATAGGATCGGGGTTTCAATTCAGAAACAAAAAATATGAGATATTACAGAAAAAACATAAAATTAGGGTTTTGATTAAAAAAAAATACATTCTAGAAAGAAAACATAGAATTTGAGTTCTGATTAAAAACCTAATATAAGTAAACATTCTAAAAAGAATACATAGGATGAGCTTTTTGTTTCAAAACAAAAAAAGAGGAGACATTCTGAAAAAAAAAACATAGGATTAGGGTTTCGATTAAAAACTAGAAGACATTACTATTTTTCAATAAAAAAAAAAATCCTATGGTTACTTATAGTAATGTCTCCTATTTTTCATTCAAAATCATAATCCTATGTTTTCTTATAGTAATGCCTCCTATTTTCAATAAAAACTCAAATCATATGTTTTCTCTTTGGAATGTTTGCTATAAATGAATCAAAACTATAACTTATTTTTTCCTTTTGAAATGTGCCATATTTTTCAATTAAAACCGTAATTCTATGTTTTCTTTCTAGAATGCCAACTATATTTGAATCAAAACCCTAATTATAATTTTTCTTATCGGAATGTGTGCTACTTTTCAGTTAGTAATCAAAACCCTAATCCTTTGTTTTCTTCCTAGAATGCAAACCATTTTTTAATCAAAACCCTAATCCTCTATTTTCATTTAAAATGTTTAATATTTTAGAATAAAAAAACTAATCCAACTCTTATTTCAATCAAAACCAAAACCCTATGTTTTCTTTTTGGAATTCCTACAATACTTGAATTAAACCCATAATTCTTTGTTTTTTTGGGAAAGTTTGCTATTTTTGAATGAAAACACTAATCCTACGTTTTCTTTTGGCAATGTCCCCTATTTCTCATTTTTTAATCAAAAACCTAATCCTATGTTTACTTATAGTAGCGACTCCTATTTTTCAGTCAAAATCCTAATCCTATATTTTTTTTTCCAAATGTCTCATATTTTTAATAAAACCCCTAATCGTATGTTTTTGTTTCAGAATGTCTACTATTTTTGAATCAATACCATAATCCTATGCTTTCTTATAGTAATGCCTCCAATTTTTCATTCAAAACCCTAATCCCATGTTTTCTTATATTAATGTTTCCTATTTTTCAATCAAAACCCTAATCCTATATTTTTATTTTTTAGGAATGGGTACTATATTGAATTAAAACCGTAATCCAATGTTTTCTTTTTTGAATGTCTCCTATCTTTCAATCAAAAAGCGAAACCTATGTTTTCTTTCCTTAATGTATCTTATTTATCAGTTTTGTTTCAAAAAACTAACGAATGTTTTCTTTTCCAAATGTCTCCTATTTTACGATCAAAAACCTTTTCCTTTTTTTTCTTTTTGGAATATCTGATAATTTTTAATCAAAACCCTAATCCTATATTTTCTTTTACTAACGCCTCCTTTTTTTCTCATAAAAGCCTAAATCTTATGTTTTTCCTTTCGGAATTTCTACTATTTTTAAATCAAAACCCTAATCTTATGTTGTTTTTTTTTCGAATGTCTGCTATTTTTGAATCAAAACTATAATCGTATGTTTTATTTTCGTAATGTCTCATATTTTCTAATTGAAACCTTAATCGTAAGTTTTTTTTAAATGCCTCCTATTTTTTAAACAAACCCTAATCTTATGTATTTTTTTTTTGGGAATGTCTACTATTTTTGACTCCAAACAATAATCCTATGGTTTATTTTCCTAATACCACATTTTTTTTAATGAAAACACTAATACTAAGTTTTTTATTTGAATGCCTCATATTTTTTAATCAAAACGCTAATCCTATGTTTTATTTTAGGAATGTCTTCTATTTTTGAATCATAACTCTAATCTTTTGTTTTCTTTTAGAAATGTCCTCTATTTTTTTTAATCAAAACCCAAATTCTGTATTTTCTTATAGTAATGTCTCCTATTTTGATTACAAAAATAGTAATGTCTCCTATCCTAATCCTATTTTTTCTTTCGGAGTGTTTGCTATTTTTGAATCAAAACCCTAATTCTATATTTTGTTTTGGAAATATCCCCTATTTTAAGTAAAAATCTACTCTCTTTTTTTTCGGAATGTCTGCTATTTTTTAATCAAAACCCTTATCCTATATTTTCTTTTCAGAATGTGTCCTATTTTTCAATTTGGAATCCAAACTGTAATCATTTGTTTTCCTATTGGAATGCCTACTATATTATTAAATAAACCCCTAATCCTTTGTTTTCTTTTCACAATATCTCTTTTTTTAATCAAAACCCTAATCCCATCTTTTTTTATTGGAATCTCTGCTAATTTTTAATCAAAATTCTAATCATTGTGTTCTTTTCGTAATGCCTCCTAATTGTTAATTAAAATCCTAATCTTATGTTTTTTCCGTAATGCCTCCGATTTTAGAATAAAAATCCTAATTCTATGTTTTTTTTATGAATGCCTCGTATGTTTTCTTTGTTGTTTTGATTAAAAAAAGTATACATTTTAAAAAAAAATGAAGGATTAAGATTTTTATTAAAAAATAGGACTCATCATGAAAAGAAAACATAGGAAGAGATTCCCAAAACAAAAGTTAGGATTAGGGTCTTGATAAAATGACACATATTCACAAAGGATTAGGATTTTGATTCAAAACTGAAAAATAGGTGACATTCCGAAAAGAAAACATAGAATTAGGGTTTTGATTAAAAAATAGGAGTCATTTCCAGAAGGGATAAATATTATTATGTTTTTGAAGGAAAAACATGTGACATTCGGAAAAGAAAAAATCGGACTATGTTTTTGATTCAAAATAAGCAGATATTCCCAAAAGAAAACATAAGATTAGGGTTTTGATTGAAAAATATGAGACATTCCGAAAAGAAAACTAAGGATTACTGTTTTCAATAATATATAGCAGACATTATGAAAAGAAAATATAGGATTAGGATTAATATTTTTATTCAAAAATAGGAGGCATTACGAAAGCAAAATATAAGACTAAGATTTTGATTCAAAATAGAAAAATAGAAGACATTCCAAAAATAAAATATATGATTAGAGTTTTGATTGAAAAATATACGATAAGGATTTTGATCAAAATCTGAAAAATAGGAGACATTCAGAAAAAATAACATGGGATTAAAGCTTTGATTCAAACATAAGAGACATTACGAGTAGAAAACATTGGATTCGGGTTTTGGTTCACAAATAGGAGACATTCCAAAAATAAACATAGAATTAGGGTTTTGATTGAAAGGTTGAAAGACATAGGATTGTGGTTTTGATTCAAAATTGGAAAATAGGAGACATTATGAAAGCAATACGTAACTTCCAT
>NW_024086494.1:0-83821 GCF_009730915.1 Dioscorea cayenensis subsp. rotundata
AAACACTACCTTGAGCTTTTAATTCCTTTCTTCTTCCACGTACCAATCTCTCTTTCTCTCCTTCTTCAAAGATCAAACCCTAATCCACTACCCAAAACCCTTCTTGATTCTCTTTGATCCACCATCCTCACCTCTAAATCACTCCTCTGCACTCCAACACCACCATAATCTACACAAAGCTCCAATCTTTCCTCACAATGGAGCCTGAATCTCCTCCCATACCCGTTGTCTCCACATTCAGTTCACCATTTGAGAAAAGCCCTAACCCTAAGTCATCTCTCCGCAAGCCTCTCAGCTTGTGGCCGGGGATGTACCATTCTCCGGTGACCGATGCTCTCTGGGAAGCTCGTTCGAGCATCTTTGAGAGGTTTCTTTATGGATCCAAGGACGGGCCTCCACAGGCTCAGCTGCTCACTAGGACTCCATCGCATAGCAGGGTTAGCATTGCTTATAACTTCTCTAGTGATTATATTCTCAGGGAGCAGTATAGGGATCCTTGGAATGAGGTTAGGGTTGGGAAATTGCTTGAAGATCTTGATGCTCTTGCTGGAACCATCGCTGTGAAGGTATCATTGTGCATTTCTGTGGAAATTTGAGATTTTTTTTTTTTTTAAAACTCTGTGGCATAATCTCAAATTGCAATGGTTTGATAACTGAATGTTATGAGATATTATATCTCATGATTCATGAAGGCTAATTATCACATTGTCATTTGCTTTTGAAGTAATTGTGCTAATTGTCTTTTTCATTGATGAATCAAAGCAGGAAGGTTGTTCTGCCCTGGATTCAGTATTGTAGATGGTTTGACTAAAATTTGGTTGTAAACGTGTGTCACAAGTGTCAAGTTTTCAAATGATTGAAAAACTTACAAAAGAAAAGTAGATATTAAGATGTTTATACCTTGGAATTGCATTCAAGTGCAATTTATTACTTTCTTATTTACATAGTATGTATCTTTTGGGTGGTTAGCCTCATTTTATAAATGGATAGAAGTTTAGTATAATCCAAGATTCCAAACTCAAACTTTGAGGGTATTATTTTCTGTTTTTAATTTTTATTCCTTCTTTTGTATTTTGGGTTAGTATGCATTAACCGAAGTAGATAACCTAGGGGCTATCTGTGTAATAAAGTGGATGTTTTGGATAGAAATATTGGATAAACCAGGATAAACTCTTCATGCATGGCTTGTCACCAAACTTGGCTGGCAAAAGTTAATATATTATTTGATGTATTCTAACATTGATATCATTTGCCAGGATTTTTGAAAAGGCTTGAGAGGTGCAATTCAATGATTTGAAGTGCCACTGAACCATCAGTTGGTGTTGAAGTAGCTATAAGACTAGATGGGGCACTATAAAGTGTGTCTATTCAACATTGAATATTAGCGTACTAGGCCATTATGCTCTTTTTTTGCCTGTTTTTAGTGGAACTCTTTTTGTCTATTTTTTGAAGTGATTGACAAATTCATGGTGCCTAACATACTTAATAGAAGAAACATTTGTTTTATACCAATGTCTTAGATATAAAAGAAAGAGTTTGGAAAAATTTTGCACATACTTTCATGAAAATCACCGTCACCAGTCAAATCATTGATATGCTATTATGTTTCTCATTAAAGGTTCTGAAGCTGTTTGTTATTGTTGGGAGTTCTGTCTTTCTTTAACAAGCTCCAATGCATGTTTGTTTAAGAACCTTGTGTGTTAAGTGTCAATATCTTGTTTTTATTACCATCTGTTTTCCAGCACTGCTCTGATGATGATAGCACTACAAGGCCCGTCATGTTGGTTACTGCATCTGTAGATAAGATAGTTCTAAAGAAGCCAATTCTTGTCGACAAAGACCTTGAAATATCTGGTGCTGTTGCGTGGGTTGGCCGTTCATCACTGCAAATACAAATGGAAATAACTCAGCTACAAGGTAATCTGGTGTTGTCAATAGGGTATCCTTATCATTGTTAATGCACTCATTCTTCCTCTGCCTTCCAGAGCAATCTATACCATCAGATTCTGTTGTCTTGACGGCAACATTCACATTTGTTGCCCGGGATTCAAAGACTGGAAAATCTGCTCCAGTTAACCGTCTTTTACCAGAAACTGACCATGAAAAGAAGCTATTTGAGGAAAGAGAAGAAAGAGATAAACTTAGGAAAAGGAAGAGAGATGACCAGATGGAGTTGGAGAGGGGAGGGCGTAAACTTCATGATGATGTTGGATGTTTAAAGAGATTGTTGGCTGAGGGTCGAGTCTTCTGCGATTTGCCTGCTTTAGCAGATAGAGATAGCATTCTGATAAGAGATACACGTCTTGAGAATTCTTTGGTTTGCCAACCTCAGCAGAGGAACCCACATGGAAGAATTTTCGGAGGTTTTTTGATGCTCCGAGCATTTGAATTAGCTTTCTCAACTGCATATGCCTTCGTTGGACAAATGCCCTGCTTTCTGGAAGTCGATCATGTTGATTTCCTAAAACCTGTCAGTTGCCTACTCCTTACTGCATCTATCATCCATGCTTCCATAAATGTCTTTTCCGTTTTATATGGAAAATGTGTTGAACTCCTTTATTGAATTTGTCCTGTAATAAGGTTTGTGATGGTTTTCCTACTGCCTGCCTGGTCGCATCTCATCCATGTGTCGGTAGAAAACTGATTTTCTCAAGTTAATCTATGATGTATGTAGGTGAATGTGGGAGATTTCCTTCGATTTAAATCATGTGTGCTGTACACAAAGTTACAAAATCCAGAACGACCTCTGATCAACATCGAAGTTGAAGCTCACGTCACCAGACCGGAGCTTCGAACTAGTGAGGTAAGGCTTTAAACAAAAAGTCTTTTATGCATTAGTCACAAAATAGAGTTCTGTTAATCATTCCAATTTAGTGAATTATGAATGTACAATTGCTTGTGGTTATATTTTGTGACTAGGTGTCAAATACATTCTATTTTACATTTACCGTCAACGGTGATGCATTGAAGAAGGGAGTGAGGATCCGCAATGTGGTACCGGCAACAGTGGAAGAAGCGCATCGTGTACAAGAGCGCATGGAAGCTGAGAAAATTTTTTCATAGGTTCAAGGATAAAGCTATTCGACAATATGGATTCTGTTTGGCCCAAAGAGGTACAAGAAGAAGGAACTTCAATCAGTTGAACTCTTCACTATGTCATTGTTGTAATGCAGCGTTCCACTTTTCGACAAATCTGTAAGAAAAAAGCAAAAGGATATATCTTAAGAAAGTAGTGTAGAAATTAGAGGAGAGAGAAATTAAGTTACACATGGTATTTGTGGTTTACTTTATATTTCAACTTCATATTGCAACAAGTAGTTTGATGTTTTATACCCTTGTAAAACCGAGTAAATCAAATTTATGATCCTAGTTTTGAAGCTTGCTAAAGAGGGTTATAAGATACTTTTACAGATTGTGATTCTTGGGATTATATGTTTGTTCATCAATAGTGTTGATTAGCAATGAATTGCCATCTTTTTTTGTATTCACAGTGAATTGTGCATCATTTCTTAAAATCATGCTATTTAATGAGAAATTAGCATCACATATTCAGCCGAAATATAATAAAATAAAGGATATGCACATATATAAAACTAAGATTTTGCATAAATAGTCAATAAATTTTGTTTTCATGTAATAGGTGTTCACAAGTACATAACTATTTTGACAGGGATATATAAGCAAAATCCTTGAATTAAATTCAGAGAAAAGACACTCATCTGTTCTGTTGTCCAGATTTCAGATTCAATTCGGGGAAACAAATGCAACTTTCTTTGAACTGATGCATAGATATTGCTAAAATTAATAAATTAAAGCAGATATACATATAAAAAAAGGCCTATTCCCTCATCTTATTCTGACCTACATTTAGATATCATTCTATATATATAAATATATGTGGCCATAATAAACATCTAAAGAACATTTTACATCAATTTCTACACATACAAGAAGAAGAGTCATCCGGTGTTTTGATAGATGTTCAGCCAGGCTTCCGGCTGATTGTTGATAGCACAAAAATTTGCTGCCTGAGAAATGCTAGTCCAATGAATTCAAGACGACGATGAACTTTCATCATCAGAGCTCTCAGGCCTCAATGCATGAAGCCGGGGAAACAACGGCGGCAGAGTTGGATTCACTGGCACGGGAAGCTGTCGAGCTGAGGTAACAAAGTGGCGATCATTGATCTTCCCGACTTCTTTGCATACCTGATCAAGAACTGTGAGAAAGTCTCTTACCACCATGAAAATTCTGAATGGGTGAGCTTCTTCCTTGGCTGAATTGCCATGGAAATATTCGGTTATTTCCTTGACCAGAGACAGGGCCACACTCTCTTGAGCTTGAACTTTTATGATGTCATCTTCTGCCTTCTTCAAGAACTCACTCATGGCTTTGTCGAATTGATCACTGCTCTCGTTTGTACCTTTGTTGGCCTCATTCAATCTCAAGACCTCACTGATCTTGTTGATTCCAGCAGCAAGTTTGGAGACATAGCTACTGAGCACATCAGAGTCCATTGCAGCTGCCTTCTTCACGTTGCTGAGCTCTCCTCCAAGTCCGGCAACAACTTGGAGGCCAAGCTTTTTGTGCTCGAGGTCATCTTGTAATGTACTTGCCTGAGTTTTGGTAGTTGATGAATTGGCGGAAAGGCGGGAGCCTTCTGCTCTGATAATTTCTTGGACGACAAAATGGAGAAGGGTGGTCTTGCCATCAGTGCCTTTAACATCAACCAGTTTGAGGAGAGTATCAAGCTTAAAGGCCTTTGCATCACCCCGATTGGTTCCAACATTCATTCGGTTCCCCGTCTTGAGGACTGCCTCTAGTAGCTTGAGAAATAAGCGGCTGCTCCTCAGCTCTTCACAGGCTGCCTGAGAATTGCACAAGTAATTAACATGGTTAGAAAAATAACATCAGTAGTTTAATTTCTTAATGTTGAAATGTGTATATCACATGTTAACTCTTTCAAAGAAATACTTGTCACTCTTTCCCTACTATATATCATTTGCAAATTCACAATTCCAATCTCACATGTAGAAAACTCAGCTTCTAATGATAGATTTTTGCAAATATGCAGGTAAGTCATTGGCATCAAAAAGGTATTAAATCACATAAAAGCAATGCAAATACTGGTCGGTTCGATAGTGGAAGTCTGTCAAGTTAGCACATGAATTTGCTTCCATAGACTTCAAACAGGACATTGTAGAAATCTTTGTGTCTCTATCATACATAGATAAATGTTGTCTTTATCTGTTAAATGCTATCAAGATGTGTCAGCCAATATTCTCAGCTTCTGTTTTTCTCCACCTTTCATTGTGTGTTACCTTTTACTATACTAACAAGGGCCTCAAGATTTTTCTTATCATCAGCACATACAGCCAACAAATTATGTTCATTTCCAGCATTTGTTTTGTCTGAATAAATATTCATGAAAATGTAGCCAGAGCGGAAAGCCCACTCATTCTGCAGTACTTCAATATAGTAGATTTCTACCAACATAAAAAAAATTTAGTTTATAGATGAATTAGGTGCATAGATATTCAGGGTCCCCAAACCTGAAAGACATACGAAATATTTCCAGTCATGCATTCCCTTTTTTGTTATTTTTCCCATGAGCATGGACACACTAGAGCAACATTCAGTTTACTGTGATCATCCAGTAAAACATGACAATAATTGGCTTATCAACCTAAGGCTGTGGAAATGATCTATGTTGCTTTGCCATTCTCCAGCTTCAAAAGCAAATAAAAAACTAGAGGACCATAGTGTATGAATCAAAAAAAAGTTTCCAATTTCAGAAGCAGAGAGATGCGGACGACTTACAAGATAGTTTTCATGCTTTTGCATCATACAGTAAGTTCAAACAGTTTCATATTTTTATTAGGCCATGACAAGAGACAGAAACTTACAGAATTCGAACACACATACACAGCCCTAGGGTAAGTATCTACCAGGCAAATAAGTAATGCAGATGACAGCAAAAATAAGAACTGGAAATGATCATACATACCTCAAGAGTTTCGAATGATTTTTTAAGGTAATTGACCTCCGAATCAAAATTTGCAATGTAAAGCATTGCATCCACTCTTTTAAATGCAAATGGGATATCAAGGACTGCCTTCAGAAATTTTTCTGCTGGGCCCAGCTTAAATGGCGAATCATCTTTGTAGTCTCTCAGTTTACCTTCTTCCTCTTTGCTAGGAGCCATCTTTAACAATGTCTCCAGAAGTTCAGTTCCCAGGCTATCTGTATTACCTGTTCACAGACACATTTATCTTTAAGATTGGAGAAAAATCACAGATAAATCAAAGAATAGAAAGGTGCCATTTAAAAGAGTCAGAACCAGCCATGTCATAATAATAACTTAAAAGCAGGTTGAAATAAGACAAAAGCAAACAATGTTTCAGCACAGGCATGCATAAAGGAATGAAGCTTGGAGACTATGGATCAAAAGAAAAAAGAAGGAAAGGACTGAAAGGAGTTGATCCATGCAGGATAAAGAGTGATAGAAACAAATTGATCACAAATTTAATATAACCCTAGATCACCTGGTGAACAAAATTATTTATGAGTTCATGAGGAGTTGGAGAAATAACAAAGGGTCAACATATTGCAGGAAAAGAGAATGGGAACGGCAACTGAAATTTGCACAAGTTGGCAACAGTGTTGGTATAATACTAACAATTAGTGGGCATAGTAAACAAAATTAAGGCAATGATTACAACATTAACTAAGCAAATGCCAATAGAAAAAAAAAACACACTGACAGTTCTTCATATCCGAGTCTTACACCATTCACAGGTTCTTAATTAAACAAAAGTTGAAAATACCTAGTAGAAGAATCCAATCAAATGAGAGGAGTTGAACCTTGCAGCTCAAATGGCAGCAACATCCATCTCCAAAAGAAAGATGCTACCAGAAAGCAAGAAAATTTGAATAAAGCAAATAGACCGATAGGCTGTGAATAAGTATAAGGAGAAAGTTGTTGATATTACTCTATCAAGGTAAGCAAGGGCAAAACCAAACTTCCTATCTATGCAAGTCTTTGGCTTTCTAAAGCAACTGAACCCATTGATTGAATGTAAAGTAGTTCCTGAGGGTACCCTATAGAAACCAAATCAAATTTAGCCACCCGCATAACATTTTAGCAATTTTTGGTAGAAATGGCATTGCAGACAGTGTATAGAATCTCTCAAATACAACCAAAACATGACATGGCAACCACTAGTACATTTCCATTTTTACAATAACTACAAAAACAACCAACCTTCTTGCAGTTAAAACTCTATCATGCTGAACATAAAATGAGGAAAGAAAAAAAAAAAACCTGGATGGCAAGTGAATTAATAAGCTATTAACAGCGAGTATCATGCAACAAGATACTGCTATTACTAAGCCAAAATGGCAAGAACGAATAGCAAATGAGTAAAAAGTTCAAAAATCATCACCTTCTAAAAGTGCTTCACAGACTTCCTCCTTGGTAACATTCAGTGCCCTGAGCAAAATAGCAATGTTCTGTGACTTCTTTGGGTCAAGTACTCTGTTCTCTGAATTTGGTACAGGGAGCACAGGCCGCCAGTTCGTCTCCTTCGGCGCTGTGCTCGCTGGATTGCAGACAAACAATGTCTCAATCATCTCCTCGTTCAACCTGCAAAACCAAACAATCCAACTGTCCAATTAGAGAAACAACAAAACACCAGCAATCACAAAGAAATCAGCTGCAGAAGCATTACTGGAAAGAACTGGACTTCAGCTGATCCCAGACCATTGCACGGTCTGAGCTTGCCCGGACCTTATCCCAATGCTAAAGGCTTCAACTTTGGCCTCAGATTCTCCTCCTCATTCTTCTCCACCTCATCCGCATGCTCTTCAGCCACCGGAGGAGCCGGATCAGCAACCACATTCTTGAGACCAATTGGCTGTGGCTTCACAAGGGCCGGCGGCGCACTCCGAACACGATTCTCCCAATACCCAGAGGGCGGCGGCGGTGGTGGCGGTGGAGGAGTCAACTGCCACGACTTCCGATCTAAATTCTTCACAGCTGGAGGGCAACTCAGAGGCGGCTTCCTCTTCGGTGGCGACGGGGTCAACGGCCGCAGCGCCGGAGGAGGTGGCGGAGGCGGGGGTGGAGGCGGCTGAGATTTCTCAGTGGATCTCGCACGAACCGGAGACGGAAGGCTCGGCGACGACGCCGGGTACGACGGCGAGCTATGGGTCGAGCTATGCGACCCGGGTTCCGGCAATGCCGAAGGCCGGAAGGTTCCTCTAGAACTAGATCCAAGCCCAGAGCTTTCCTTCCCAGCCGACGACCCTCGCGGCGAGTAAAACTCCTCATCAGAGGAGCACCCATCAGCACCGCCATGGCGACGGAGCTGGCGGGAGAGCGGCGGGAGAGGGTGGAGCTCCGGCGATCTCGCGCCGAGCTTCCTGTAAGGGGATCCAACGGCAGAGAAGCCATCCTCGGGATCCGCACTCCGACTGCGAGAGCTCACAAGAGTTCCCAAGTACAAGAAATCAGAAGCAGTGGTGGTGGTCACAGCGGGGGTTGGTTTCTGGCCGTTGGATGGGGTGGAGAAGAGTTGTTCGCCGTCGGATCGGGGGGCATTCCGGGAATGCCGGCGACGGTGGAGTAAAAAGGCGAGGGTGAGAGAGAGAAGAGAGAGAATGAAGAGAGGGAGAAGTATAGCTGGGAGGAGTTTGCGGGAAGAGCGAGAAGGGGTAGAATGGGAAGAGGGAAAAGTTAAAGAGGAGATGTTGGCCGGAAAAGTGGGGACGGAGGAGGAGGAGGAGGAGGAAGGTGGTGGAGGGGAAGGGTAAGATGGGAAGAAAGGTTGGGAATTGGAGGATGAGGTGGTGGAGGATGAAGGGTATTTTGGGATGGACGGAGATGGTGGTTGAGAAGGAGGTGGGGATAGAATGGGAAAGAAAGGTTGATGAAGTGTTCGGCGATTTGGAATAAGAGTGGAATATGAGTGAGATAGCAGGAGAGGTAAGAGGGAAAATAGGAATAGCAGGGGCATTGTGGGAAGGAAGGATAACAAGAAGAAAGAAGAAGATGAAGATGAAGATGAAGATGAAGATTGAATGGAAAGAAGAAAGAAGAAGTGGTATGAACTATGTAGGAGTGTATAGTAAATTTGGAGGGTGATGTGTGAATGAGTGATTAATTGTGATTAGTGAAGATTAATTAGGATTAAGAAGGAACAGTGCTAGTGGGATGGTTGTGATGGGGTTAATGGATTGGATTGATTAGTGTTTGTTTTTTTATTGTTTGATTTGGATGGTGGGAAAGGGAGAGATTGGTCAAGGAAGAAATTTTTTTTTATTATTATTATTATTATTATTTTTTAATGAACGTGGAAAGAAGGTTAGAACACACGGTGACTCGATGAGGTTGTATAGATGAAAATTAATTAAAAATTTAATTTTTTTTTTTTTATATATAGCATTGGTATCCAGCAGCAACGATCATATGGCAATGGTTGGATTTCAATTCAACGGTTTTGTACTATTGTACTTATACAGTTAAAAAATAAAATGTATAATATTTTGATTTAAATTGTTAAATCGAGTATTTTAACAAATTTAAACCATTAAACTTTATTTTTTTTTTGACATACAATAATTTTTTAAAAATCATATTAAATTTTACTTTTTAAAATTTATAATTTTTTTTTAACTTACGCTCTTACAAAAACTAAATTCACATTTCTTCATTTATTAATGAAAGAAATTTCTCTGACCGTCCTTACAAATAAATTCTTTTTTCAATTATATGTATATATTGGGCCGAATGAGAAAGATTGGACTTATTTGACAACTTTTATATTGTTTAGAAAAATTTAAATGCTATTTGACCAAAAAGAAATATAAATAAATAATAGTGATTTGCAGAGGAAATGAATAAATTTGATTTGCATTGGGGTATTATGAAAATTGTCATAAAATATTATTCTCCATTATGGATGAGATAATAATTTTTCAACATCATTTTTTATTATTAATTGATGAACCTCTGATTTTGGAAGTGGAGAATTTTTTTTTTTTTAACTAATTGTCAAATTAAGCTTTTTATATATTTTCATAAGAATCCAAACATAATTCACTCAAAAATTTTACCAATAATGCATGAAATAAACAAAAAAATTGGCACTTATTTATTGGGACTAATTTGCACTTTGTCTTTTGCATGCATATTTGGGATTAACTCATAGAACTCTATAATTATCTTGTTAATCCTAGCATTAAGATCACTTAGTTAAATTCAGTTATGTTACCAAATTTTGTGTGGGAATTTTATGCAACATTTATTAAAAATATTTTTTTTTAAAAAAAAGGCACCAAATTAATGTCTCCTTTTGACTTTATAGATTGAAATATAAAGTTTTTAATTTATAATTGAGGGTAGTTTTGAAAAATTTTCCAATTCTAATGTTTGGTGGCCAGCAAGCTATCATCCATTATAAAGTTGGTGCTTTGTCAATCAGTATTAATTTTATCTTTTTATGAAGCCATGCATGATGCACTATGAAAATTAATCACATTTCCATGCATAAAAATTCAAATAATTAAATAATTAATTATTTAATAAATATCTAAAAATTTTATATTTTCTATAAAAACGTGTCAAGTGCAGTGGTCACAAAAATTATCTTTAACAGGTTACAGTTCAATCCTCATGACGTCAAAGTCGAGTGTGTATATACTAAATGATCAATTTTTTGTGGTATGTACACTCTTTATATATTATCAATCCACTTTGACCAAAAAATAATAATAATAAAAATAAAAATAAAATGCACAAATTTTGTTCACACATTTACATTAAATTCGCAAGCAAATTTGATTCAAGCTAAATTATAATATAACATTCCTTTCAAGGGGGAATGCAAGAAAAAGTTTCTATTTTAGGCTCTCTCATAAATTTTATTTCATTGGTTTAAATATTTTTTTTACTACCATAACTCTACTTTATACTTTATATCAAAATAACAAAAATACCATATATATATATATACCAACCTTTCAAATTGTATGAGTGATAAATACCATTATATTTTAGGCCGATAAAAATGACTTTTTATTTTCATATTCTAATTTTAATTTTAAAAAAAATGGAGTAATTTTATCATTTTAGTAATAAAATAAGAACATAATATTGGGTTATTATAACAATAAGTAAGGGTAGTTTCATTATTTTACTATATAGAGATATATGTAGAGATATATGTAGAGTTATATATTTTTCTTATTATTTAGAATTTGTATATAAAAATATTTATAGAATTTCTGATTTAATTATATCATATTCCCAATGATACTGATAACAAACGAAACTAATTAATATAATATATATAAACACATCAAATGATTCTCATAATTGTCTCTTAATTAATAAATCTGTTTATTTTGGCATCTTAAACTGATGTTCCACATTAAATTATATTTTATTCCATGGTTTCCTGTTATTTATATAAATATTTATTAATTCAAAAGGTCTAATTACTTTTAATTTTTTCAAGAAAATATAAATCCATATTTTTTTTATATAACTTTTTATATTAAAAGGGAAAAAAATACAATGTGAATCACCTTTAAAAAGTGATTGATTTATCAATGATATTCAATGATCATTCCATATTCTCATATCATGATGTTCAAGAAACATTGCAAACCATGAAATCATCATATTATATATTACATAATAATAACATATATATAATAAATAAAATTAATAAATATATAATATGTAGAGACCTTGGAATGCTAAAACAGAGGAGTGATGATGAAAAGGAGGCCAGCTGGGAGCAACCATGATATGAATAAGAACATCAGTTGTAATTTGTTTCTAATGCATGAAATCCAAAAATGAACATAGAAAAAAGGGGTGCAAATAAAAGATTTAAAATAAATAAATAAAAAGTGTCGGCAGTTGAGTACGGTCAAACACTTCGAATGTACTGTTTTGCTGCATATTCAATATATTCTTTCTTGGGAAAAATGTATTTATTGTTGTTTTAAAAACTTTATATTCAAATAATAAATACCAATCAATGACTATTTGGCCCGTTATTACCATTGCTAGTGTATAATTTTTATGTTTTTACTTAAAAAACGGGTTTAAACCTCAATTTGTATAGGGTAAAGATATAATTGTCGTTGAGCATCACCTTATGCACATCCATAGCATGTGATTATCCACATCTCTCAAAATACTCCCTACGTTCTTTTTTATCTGTCGTGAATAACCGAATCTCACGTACCAAGAAAGTTGTTTATTTAACATAATTTAATAAAAAAATTAGTTATTTTTTTAAAATTATCCCTAATTTATATCTTCACAATTCTCTCTCATATTAAATTTCAAGAAGAGAATTGAATGAAATGTTAGGGTAATTTTAGGAAAAAATAATAATAATAATAAATGCTTCTTGATGTTTAAAAATAACAAATAAAAAATAACATAGGTTTATGACAGATAAAAAAGAACGGAGGGAGTAATAATATATATATACATATATATAAATGGATAAACCACATAATTTATTAAATAAAAAAATAATACATCAAAAGTAAGAAATAAGTACAAAGATCTACAGGTGGTGGAGACAAACAAAACTAAATAAAACATAAAATTAGAAAGAAAAAAAAGCAAAACAACTTGCCCACTGAGCCAAATAATAAAAACAGAAAGAAACACCTCAAACTAGAGAATGGAATCTATAGAAGAGTTGGTAGGTGGACTATCGTTAATTTCAAAAGCTTGAACGAGCAAGAAATTTAGGTTTTTTTTATTGTTAAGACCAAATTGTTCATGTTAGTGTGATAAGCATGTTAGTTGGCATAATTTGACACCAAGTCAAGATGACGTGGCAATGATGATGACGTGATGATCTTAGTGATATGGTAAGATGATTTGGCAAAAGAAGATGATGTGGCTTGAAGACTAGAAGGCCATAGCTAATGCTATATTTGGAGATCTCTCAAAAAACATGAGGAGCTATCTTTGGTAAGAGCTTATATTTGGAGGATCTCTCTCAAAGAACCAAATTGAGAAAATCTATTGAAGTTATCTTTGATAAGAGCATCAACTTAATTTGGAAGATCTCTCTTACGGAGTAAGCAAAGGGCATGTGGATAATATCTACACAACTATCTTTAGAAAGGAGATCTATCTTAAGACACAAGAATATCTATGGTCACAACTACTAGAGGAGACAAAGCTATCTGTGGTTATGGCTACTTGAAGATCAAGCTATTCAAGGACAAATTTATTTGAAGGCACAAATATATTTTGGAGATAATTGAAGCCCAAGCTTGGATGAATGAAGATCAAGTTTGAAGATTGTGAAAACTAAACTTGGATGAAAGAAAGATCAAGTTTGAAAATAATATTTTGAAGACCATCTTTGGTGAGATGGAGATGTGCAATATAGGTGTGACCCTCGGGAGAGTACTGCTGATAAGAACGTGAGAAGGCGAGCTAGTTGCTGGAAGGTTGAGACTAGAAGGATTCAACTATATAGACTCAGACTTAGACATAATTAAGAGGCCTAGAGGCGTCCGCAGGTCGTGTTGTAATGGAAGCTATGACTTAGTCAAGGTCAGTCGGTGAGTCGCGTTGCAAGCTTGGTAACAACAGGGTTGCAATGTCTAAGTTTGGAATGAGTCCAAATTAAGAGCCATGGAGATTCTAAAATAGACATGCGCTATATTTGGGACGTGGAAACGTCTATAAAGGACCATGTTCAGAGATTTAGGGTGAGCCACTGGAGAAACCTAAGTGTGTGGGTGAGAGAGAGTGGACATTGGACAATTTAGAGAGGGTTCATGTATTCATTGTGAGAATGAGATTGAGTGTTGTACTCTTCTTTCTTCCCCTCTTTTAGAGGATTGTTATCTCCATACTCAGGCCCCCAGACATAGGCAAGTTGTACCAAACTGAGCAACCTATTCATGTCTCCTTTCTCTTGCTTATTTGATTTTATATTGAGTGTGTGTGTGTGCGCACATATATTACATGAGAGATCTAGTATAAATCACCACACCAGCACCCCTTCAGAACTAACACTTCACATTTGCTTTAACACTCTCCAGAGCTTCAAGAATCTCGATAAGAAGCAAATGATTAATTTCAAAAATAATGGAATGCAACGACAAATTAACATATATAAAGAATGTAATTATTGCATTCCAACCAAACAAACTAAAAAATTATCCCAATTATGAGGTTTTCTAATCTTTAAGGATTAGAGTTGCTTTTTCGACTCCATGAAGACGACACCTCCTTGAGAGAGAAGTGGGAGGAAGAGGACTACTGAAAATACATCAAAAGTGATACCACACCTTAGCAATGAAAATGACAAGTGCAAAAAAGATCGTCAAAAAATTTCTCTGTGCCATGTTACACAACATGCAAATAGCTTGCATTCTTGATTTGGCAAATTGTCCCTTGGTTAGAACCAGATTATCCCATACAAACTAGTTGAAGAGGATGATTTTGTGAGGGCTTTAGCCCTTCCACAAAATCTTTTTTAATGGAAAATTGATTTTTTATGTTATTACTTGTTATTTTTATTTATTGGCTCATGTGTATTTAATATTTTTGTTTGAGCAATTACTTTTGGTATTCTTTTAATTACTAATTGCTTTTTTTATTTATGAATTTAATTTTTAGCCATTTTTGGCAGTGAATTATCAACCTAGTTAGAAGGTGAGTTTGGAATTGGCGTTTCTCAAATTATTTATATTACAAACTTTAGAACATAATCTTATTTTTTATAAATTTTAAATCCCAAAAACAAACTTAAAAATATTAAAAATTTCTAGCGTAGCAAGTTATGGATTTAGAATTCTAGGTTTCGTCACTCAAGTCAAAATGGCATGCCTATATTTCTATTAAAAAAAATGTATTCAATAAAATTTTTTGTTATTTATCATAACTTGATGCAATTTTTTTTTTTTTTGACAAATAGGCAACAAGTGCCCCCATCTAAGGGTAGTCAGGGGTGTATACGTGAGAGCGGCACTCACCGAACCGTGCACTCACTTTGCGCGATTGATGCAATTCTTTGTCTCATGATATGTAAAAATATGAGAATAAAATGATGAAAATATATGTTGAATTATTTATTTATTTATTTATGCTTTCTGATCATATTAAGATATTAAATTAGGTAGTTTACTTTAATTAATTTATAGTGTGTCATTGAATATGAACTTTGTTTAAATTGTGATATCAAATTTAAACTTTTTATGATGTTAAACTAATTTATATTTAATTTTTTTAATTTTTTTAATTTTTTTTTAAATGAATCAAGTCACAAACCAATATATTTGTACTAAATGTTTGTTTTGGCATGATGAGCACCATAGAATTAATTTATAGGGCCCCCTTAATGACTAATTCTCAATTACATTATAGAATCCATATGTCTCAATCCTTCATGTGATTTTCAAAACTTTCCAATGAGTTCTACAGTATTTTTATTATTATTATTATTATTATTATTATTATTATTATTATTATTTGTTTGTTTGTTTATTTTTTCCTCAACGTGGACAAATCATCACACATACCTTTAATCATCAACATAACCACTGGTTTATTTTTGTGGTAGTACTGTAGTAGTCATATGCTATTAGAACTATTCATGATTTAAAAAAAAAATCCAAAGTAATTCTAATAGTTTTAAATAAATTATTATCAAGAAACAAAATTAGTACAAAATTATGGCAAAAATATGCTGCTTGATACATCCAATTTGAAGTTGAAGTTACTTATAAAATTCACAAAATTAAAATTTTGAATTATTTAAAACAATAACTGAATAAACTAAAATTTTTTCTATCCATTTTGACTAATTTGGTGTTTTAATAATATGTGTGTATATTTGTTTATATGTATTGGTATTATTATTGGATAAAAAAAATATAAAATCTAGGTGCATAAATATGTAAATGTAAAAATTATATTAAAAATAGTCTTGATATAAATCTTAAAGAGGAACATAATATTTTCATAATTTAATTAGTACAGTGGATAAGCTTTCAATTGTTTTAGTTTGAATATGAAAATGTTGTCACCAATCAGATGCAATTGAAAACCAAACTATACAGCAAAATTAGCTCAAGTTTAATCATGTTTAATATGTAATAATTATTTTTAAAATATTTATTTTAATCAGTAATGATTTTATTAAAATTACTTATTAATTCATATAAGTTTTCAATTTTTTTTATCAATATCTCTCTTATTTTTCCTTTGCTTACATGATTTTGTTTTATTTTGTTTTTTATTTTTTTTTAATCTTTATCATATTAGCAATTTAAGTGCAAGTGACCAATGTTGAGTGCAAATTAATAATTTAATATGAATTTAGATTTAAAAGTAAAACACTATAAAAAATTCGAGTCATTTATATGAAATTCTCCCTCCACTTTATGTTTAATTTTAGTGGAAATTGCCAAAAAAACCCTCTAAGTTTATAAAATTGTCAAAAACACCCCGTTAGTTTTGCAATCTCTAAAAACCCCCTCCTTTTAAACACTATGTTTTTCAAACCCCAAAGCCCCAGAACGGATGTGAATCGGAGTGAGTTTCAAATTTTATGGACAAAAATGCCCTTGCATGGGGAGTCGTGAGTGCAGACCATCTCTGCGGCTTTGAGAGGAAGTGGGGGTGGGATTTCCGTGAGGGTAACCCCAAGAGACGAATTTATTGGAGCCGCTTACTTTGCTTTTTTCTCAACTCGCGCCTTCGCTTTTTCCATTCAGCTCGTCTCGAGTTGTCTCTACTGCGAAAGCCTTCATGAATTGACATTTTATCGCCTTTTTCCCTTTCCACCAGTATCTCGAGGAGAAGTCCCCACGCAACTAGTTGGCATTTCATCGCTTGCAATCTAAGGTATTGAGTATGGTTTTATGTTAATCGCTGCATATAAAGAAAGATTTTTCGGTTTTTGTTTTTGTGCTCCTGTTTTTGTTGGAAGATATCAAGTCTCGAGGGGATTTCTACTGGGTTTTTGGTAGTCTGCATAGGGAGATTTCTCGCTAGGGTTTTGTTTTGTTTTGCATTTTCAGATGTATACACTATCGAAAATAGTTTTTTTCGATTGTTATGATTTGTGTAATATTTATAATGTACATTTCCCCTTTCGCTTGATATGGTTGCGCTTTTACAAAACGAGGTCGACGCTTAAGAAATGAGATGTTACAGCTTAAAATTTGTTGTCTCTGCTTAAGTATTCTCGCCTCTGCTTAAGAAAAATGGGTCTCTATTTAACATTTGATATCTCTGCTTTAATAACCGAGAGGTTACCGCTTAAAACCTTATATTTCCGCTTAAACTTTTGTCAACATCGCATGTTGAATGTGTTGTTATTGTCGCAGTTTCGTGATTATGGCGGTCAACCTAGTTAATGGGCGATGCTATTTGACACTCGGGCTGTGGAGACCTTAGTCAATTGAAAGATAACACTGACCCCTCGACACTAGGGAGATTATTCGAAGGACACCGCTTTGCGCTGCTCATCGAGCTGGAAGCTATATATACCAAGAGAGGGCCTTTCTTGATTCTCTTTTGCAAAGGCATCGATGGTCGCACTAATAAATTCGTGGATCGGGAAAAGCTCGCCGAAGTTTCAGTGCCCTCGTGGATGTGGCCCTCGTTCTTGGTCTGCATAGGTGATGGCGACGCAGCTTGTGTTTCGTGGGAAGAAGACCCGCTCGGCTCAAGGGCGGTATTTAATCAAAAACCCTACGAGAGCACAGAGACTCCATCAAGAGCATTCCAGGGTGCAACTTGTTCGACTGGAGGGGAGAAGAAAGATAATTTTGTCAAACTCCCGATGGTGTACCTCATGGGTACGCCCTCTTCCCAAATACATCATGCTCGGTTCCGAATCGATCGCCGATTACGCCGATGATCTACCGACCCATGGGGCGATACTGCACGTGGGCGCAGCGACGCAAGTGGCTTATGGAGGATATTCCCAAGCAAACCGCTCGAGTGCAAGATAGATGCGCCGGGAAGAAGACCAACACAGGGTACATTAAGGGTTACTCGGTCGCGCTTAACGTCTGGTTTTACGAGCTGACCGGAACGGGGAAAAAAGTCCGCTTTGGCAATGTCCCAAGGATGCTGTGCTACGGTGAAAGTACTTACCGGAAGCAAGCGACGGTAGAAACCAACTTGTTATCGCTCGATGGGAAAGAGGTAATAAATCATGGACAATGTTTAACGTAAGTCTTCAATGTTTAAACATATTATTTAGGGTTTAACTTTAGTATTTACCGTTTAAAACTTATTCATATTGGTTTAAATATTTTGTTCTCCGTTTAAATATATTCTATAACGTTTAAATATATAACCAATCTGTTTAAATATAGTTTTTACAGTTTAAAATGAATGATTTCGCTGACATTGTTTGGTTTACACAATCCTTGCAGATCAAGAACAAGCTAAGGGTGTGTCTCCCAATGATGCTGTCGTCGTGGCCACGGTTGAGAAGATCGTTGAATCTATTGCCGTGGCCGTGGCCAATAGTACCGCAACGAAGCAGGACACAATCCCACCACAAATACAACCATGTAAGGATGTGTCTGCGGTTGATGTTGTCGCCGTCGTTCCCGCATTGAAGCCAAGCACAATACCACAACAAGAACAACCATGTAAGGATGTGTCTGCGGTTGATGTTGTCGCCGTCGTTCCCGTATTGAAGCCAAGCACAATACCACAACAAGAACAACCATGTAAGGATGTGTCTCGAGTTGATGCTCGTCGCAGCTCGCCCTCGCGATCGAAGGAAGATGCTGCCGGTGCTTGAACACCGTGAAGGTCGCAACGACAGTGCCCCTATGAAGACCCCCGACCGAGCAACGAGAGAGATGATCAAGGCCAATCAACAATGGGACCGGACGGCTCGAAAAAGCTTTTTATTCCCAAAAAGGGTTGGTCTGCTCTCGCTCTTAACAAATATGAGCAGGGGAGTTGATGAGGATCTTCCTCAACCGCTCTATGGGATCGGTAAGTCTTAAGTTTTTATGATAGTGTTTAAAGTTTTTTTATTATAGTGTTTAACGATTTTCTAATGGTGTTTAATGTCTTTATGTTATCATTTAATTTTTCTACTTAACGTTTAATTATATATAATATCATTTAACAATTGATAATATCATTTAACAATTGATAATATCATTTAAACATTTACAATATGGTCTTATTATATCTGTTATCGTTTAACCTCGATAGATCGTGTAGGGAAGAATGATCGTCAAGACTCACACGGGACAAATTGTACACGTTGCTTGAGGGGAAGGAGATGGCCACAGATGATGTGATGGACGCTTTCGTATGTATTATACAAAAGTCGCTGAGCAAAGAGCCATATCCTTACAAGAAGCGCGATTCCATCACCAGACCGTTTGCGCTTTTTATGTCAAAGCAGGACGACGCACATGAAACAATTATGGCTATGGTCGTGGGATGCCGCATGCAACCTGCATCTGAAGTTTCAAATTGTCATCCTCCCGATAATCATGAATGGCTACTTCCATGTCGCTCATCCTCGACAATGATAAACAAGAATACATGCATTATTCTTCATGTCCGGGGTACGATAAAGACGCGTTAGACATGGTAAGATCTTTAATTATGTTTGATTAATAATGTTTGGTATTTAATTAGTATTCTAATCTCAACTTGCATATCTCGACAGCGGAATCTATTCGACAATTGTCGATGTCGACGATGCAGCTCGGTGACGGCATAAGTACCCACTCAATGCGACATGGAAACCCCACGCGAAACAAGGAAGCGTCGATTGCGCCCGTCACGTCATGAGGGTTTATCGAGCAATTACTTTGGGGTGAGAAGTTACGGCTACCACGAGATAGCATTCCTTACCTCAGTTAAGATATGTTACCCGCATACTTAAGGAGGGAGGGCGACCGCAAAGTCCATGACAAAGGGGGTCGTCACAAGCTGGGTTAAGATTTGTGACCGAAGAACATGTCTTCAGATATCTCAATGTCAATTTTGTTTTCGAATGTAAACCCGGACATTCAATTCATTGTTTTCGTTTCAGAATAACATGACTTGTATATCTCAATGTAAATTTTGTTTGTTTTCAATTGTAAGGCAGGGTTAAATTCCATTCGGTTTCATTTCATTGTTTAATTTACGCTGTAATTGTGTACATTTCGTTTAATTGTTTAAATATACCATATATCGTTTAAAAGATCGGTTGAAATATTTCAAATTACGATTGTATCCGCTTTAAAATAACAATGCTCTGCTTAAATACATTCGATTCGTTGTAAAAGAGTAAGAGTTTACATATGGAAAGTTGCCCATCAATACACAATGTTTCCCCAGTCATCGTCGGCTTATTTACAATGCCTAGTCGGCGACAGTTTCATTGCAAGATCATCGATTGTGACCGGATCCATGGCAACGGTTGTAATGTAACTCACGGACATCAAATGCTTACGACTCGATCCTCTTCGTCTCAGGCCGCCCTGAGCTGCCTTCTCGCCGCGTGAGGTCATGAACGAAGCTCACGATTTCCGTCACGAAGGCCTGCCATCGTCGGGTATGGGGAATATAGCTTTCTTGTACGCCCGATTTGTAATTGTCGACGGTGAAGTACCCGCTAATAAATCGATATATGTTGGTGTCCATCGCATTATTGCGGTACATAGCGTGTTTGCAAAGGGATACCATAAATTTGCCACATTCGACATGAACAAGTTCGATGGCGAGATCTACGAGATTGCTCTTGACCGGTCGATCACTTTCATAACGATCATCGACACAACGACCAACACGAAGATTTCAGTCGTCCCTCAACAATGATCTCTACCTTTGAATGTATGTCCAGGCATAAGTAGGTCTCCCATTTGTTCACTTGCTCACGCCCGGTTACATAACATGCGCATCAATTTCGAACTTGGCAAATAAGGTTAAACAAAGGCGATTGATGGTTAAATAATTCGTAAAACATGTTTAAACATTATTGTAAATATTTAAACGAAAGGATTAATATTTAAAAAGTCGAGACAAGTGTAATTAAACAAAGATTGAGAATGTTTAAAGGGTAACACTAAATGTTAAGTGTAAAACAACATTCGCAGACCTTATGGAGTCGACCATTTTTGTCACCGGTAAATGACGAGCTTCCTTGATCCAAGCATTGAACGACTCCGCGACGTTTGAATACATCTCACCCCAACGATCACCTTTCGAGCGAGATAATTTGACCAATGTGCCATATCCGATTTATTAATCAACCGGGTGATGAGCTTTCGGGTGATGTGGCCTGCGAGTTCATTCATAGTATCATCGAAATCTTTAGCCGTGGATGCCCACGCAATGCGGAAAGCATATAGACCCGAGCACTCCTCCCTCAATGCCTTCCCAAGTCCGACATTGGCTTTCATAAAATTGGCCTCCAAATTTCGAAGGCAGGTATGCGTGTGGCAAAGAAGGGAAGACTCTCGCAATTGCGCTCACGAGGCCCTTGGACCGTCCGACACGAAAGTAATTATCTCATGATAATCTCCATTTCCTCGTATAAAAGCATCGCCTAACTTAGATATGAACCAAGTCGATTGGCGTCGGTCTCGTTGTCGACTATACCAAAGGCGACGTGGAAAAAAATCATTGTTTCCATCTTTCCACTGTGGCGCTGATGGTGTACCCGATATTTTTCCAGGAGGTGGGTACCATCGAGAAAGCAGCTGACCGCAAGCCCTCTTGAATCCCACAATACACGCGTTGAAAGAAAAGAATGCATGTTTAAAAAGCGATCACCGTCTCTTTCCCACGATCGCAGCTGCTGCGGGATTTGTCTCAACCACCTTATCCACATACCAAAGCAAGCAGTCGTAGCTGGAGATGTCACTGCCGTCGAGGACCACCCGGGCATGCTCTTTTCCCAACCAAGCTTGCTTGTATGGTATGTGGACACCATGTTCCCGCAACATGTCCTCCGAATGTCGATGGCCTTGAACAAGGGGACGGTCCTCGAGCTCACGAATCACTGCGTCGCTAACCCATTTTTGGGACGCTTTCGGATGTGGCCTGAACCTATGCCACCACCGCAAGTGTGTGACGGGTTGATTGTCTTGATTACGAAAGTATTTTTTTGTTATACTCTTTTGATGCGTGAAGGGGCCAGATGACTGACCATCGGTACGCATTCCACGATCGCTCGATGTTTATCGTTCTTTATGAATTTGAAGTCAAAATTCCTTTTGATTGCATGATTTCGAAAGTACATCCCTGAAATGTTCGACACCGTCAAAAGCGTTGTCAATATCCAAAGAGCGGCACTCGGAATGATCGGCGAGGAAGAAAGACATCCCACAGCGTCGAGGTCGCCCATAGGGATGAGCAGGGAGCACTCGCGAGAATCGAATTCCGCCATGACACTTGAGTCGAATGAAAAGATCGATATGTTAAGCGGAGAATATAATGTTTAAGTGATAATGACAATATTTAAGCGTTAAATTAAATACTTAGCGATTAACTAATAACGTAAGCGATTAGTACGAGATGTTAACTAGTGACGGACATATTTAAACACTAATGACCCCGAACAAACTGGAGCAATTAAAAGAGAAGGAACTTACAACGAGTAAAAACTACGTTTTCATTAGGATTCGACGATGGCACATTTTACGTCTCGACGACAAGATCAACTACTGACACATTTGAAGATGGAGTACGCGTGACACATCCATCTGGAAGTCAACATCGTTTTTCTATTAGGGCAAAGCCGTTTTATATCCATATGGTGTGATGAACTTAACCACGACAAGAAAAAAACTTGAGACCCCATCAGCTCGCATATCTCGATTTAACTCAACTCCCAGAAGTCGGTAGTGAACATTAGCACTCTTCCCTCCCCGTTGAATCTAGCGATACCACAAAAAAACTCTCCATAATATATCGGTGAAAACTAAATTAGTACAAACGAATGAAATGAAGAACAAAAATAAGCCGAAGAAGAAGAAGAAGAAGAAGAAGAAGAAGAAGTAAACAACAAACAACAGTCAGATAGGAAAACAAAAAAAGTGCATATATATATATATCACTATCGCGATGAAGACAAAAAAGTGCATAGAGGTTAGACTAGGCGTGATGTGATTGGGCGATATTTTTCCCTCCATCCCAAAGGCGAAAAAGGAAAAAAATATGCCATTTGTCGCGATGAAGGCGATATTATCGTATCTCGATATGAGTGTCTGTTTAAGCGTTAAAGCTTTTTATGTTTAAGCGGATACATATAGTGTTTAACATACCGATTACCGGTTTAAATAAAGTCTATATTATGTAAATAATACGTAAAAGCGTTTAAATATAGTGACTTTAAGCTGTTTAAAATATATGTTATTGTTTAAATTGAATGCTTTTCAGCGACATCACGTTGAAGATGGGTACCTCTCGGGTCATCTGTTTAAATATCTTTACGTATTTTCTTAAACACCGTTGTCGTTGTTTAAAGAGTAACTTGAGTATTGTTTAACTTTTCTATTGTTTCTACAATGAGCGTTCTTTTGTTTCCCACATTGTTTTTACTAGGTCTCGTTTAAATTTCGGAAGTTCACATTCAAATAAAATATTCGATTTTACAACATTTACAAAACATTTACAACATTTTACAACATTTCTGACATTTACGACGTCCTCCCGGACTTTGGACGCTCACGACTCGACCCTCGTATATCGAAACAAGTGTCTATACATTCGAATGCTTTCGCAGTGATTTGCATAACATGCGCATCAACTTAGACACTGCATGACGTACTGACATTAAAAAGGTTAAACAAACACATTCATGAAAATGACTATTAATCGATATGTCAGTGGTCGGACTTAGCGAAGATCACGATAGTTAAACACGAGCGTAATAGTTGTACTAGCTGGCGTAATGTTCTTAAAGCGGTAACGAAAAAGTCTCGAATGATAAATATCAACCCCGTCTTAAAAGATGTTTCCGATCTCCCTCCTCTAGAGAATCCTCCATGATCACGTAATACGTGAAAACTTTATTTTCTTACCCAGTCGAAAAGCTCAGCTTAATTGCTTCCCGTCGTCCAGCATTTGGAGAATCCTCTGCATTCGAGGCGATTATCGCGAGCATTTCGGCTATGCAGAAAAGATAGTTTAACTTGTTGCGTGATTACGGCGATGATTCTCAAGATAAGGAAGGAGGTTCACGAAACATCCTTCGAACTAGAGTGGTTGTCCGTAGGGGGAAGAGGAGGAAGAGGGAGGAGGACGAGCGAGGAGGTGGTTGTCGATCGTGGAAGGGTTCTTCCGGTTATTTATGGTGTGAAGTCCACAAGCATCGCGACTCTTCATATCAGACAGCCCGGTGGACCGACATTGGTCGATGACATGACGAGCGGGTGTTCGGATATTTATGTTACCGCTGCGTAAGAATTAATCTGTCATTAATTCTTATGCGCGAGATCTCAAACCTTGCTTGCCACGCGTCACGCTCGCCGATAATTCGGATCAAGCGAAAAAGATCACCGCTTTCTGCGAGACTTTGAGAATTTTCAGCGTTAATATGAAAAGTTATACATGTAAAGATAATGTTAAAGCGGAGATGACAAGTATTAAACCCGGATATGACAATTATTAAACATATTAGTAATATATTTAAGCGGATAATAGCAAATAGTTAAACATTATTTAAAATATACAAATAGATAACCATAAGCGAGAAGAACTTTACAGACGAAATGAACTCGTTTTTCAAGCGTAGAGCGACAATGGCACATGCTACTGCCTCGATAATAAAATCGACTCACATTTCGTTTGAAGATGAAGTGCACTGACCAATCGATGTAAATCAACTTCATTTTACATTGGAGAAATCGATTTATATATTTGAGTATGATAAACTTCACCCGAGACTACTACAAATGAGTGCCATAATAAACAGCATGCGGAATGGTCGAGCGATAGCACGAAGAGATTTTTCACCGTATTACGAAAGCCGTAGAGGCGAAGTCGAACAACTCAAATGAGGAGAAATGAGGAAAACAACAAAATGTAATTCAACTCCTAGGCATTGTCTATCAGAAACCAAGCAGAAAGTCATTGAAAAGGTTGAACATGATGTGATTTGGCACTTTCTCACAATTTTCAAGGCCAAAAATGAGATTTCACAACATAGACACATTTGAAGTGAACGGTAGGGGGTAAAAGGGAAGTTAAACACTAACGGAAGGGCTGTCCGGGGTGTATAAAAGTAAGAGGGGTTTTTGGGAAGTTTTGAAAATTACGAGGATGAACAGTAATTTTCCTTTAATTTTATGTTACTAAAACATTTAAACTAAAAAAATATTTATATACAATGTGAGAATACTTTAAAAAATAATAATAATAAAAAAATAAAAAGAGGACAAGAAAGAGAATTGAATTGCCGACACATGAAGACAATTGAAGGTACAAATGAGATCATTGCATGCATCGACTAGAGCCTCACAAACTTTAGGCAAGGACCAATACACCTTATTTTGAGCTAAATCATTGAGTTTGGTATACCCTGTCTTAACAATTATTTTCCTACATAGTTTGTTAGCATGTGATTATTTTATTTAGCTTGATTTCATAATTTCCTTTAGTGTTATATATATGTAATTTCTTTTTTTGAAAAAGTATTTGTATAATGGTTCACTGAACTTTCATCGTGTGTGTATAATAATAATAATAATAATAATAATAATAATAATAATCTGTTTTCTTTGATTGTTTTAATTTCATTTTTTAATGTGATATTTCTCATTGATGCTCGATTATTTTAATTAAATATATTAGCTTCTCTTTGTAGAACACACCTTGAATTGTTTAGTTCTATAAATGAACAATTTTTTACAATTATTAACTAAGTTTTTTTTTTAAAAAAAAAAAACAAAGGAGATTCCTAAATTTCTTCGATTATATAAAAAAAATCTTTCAAATTGTTTATATTTCTCTTAAGTCTCTACTTTTTAAATTATTTATTTCAAATTTATATGGAATCATCTTTATTCTTTAATTATTTATTTTAAATTTAAATTTATATGGAATCATCAAATTATTCAGTGAAATAGAAGTATTTTAATATTATAAAAATTACCATAAAAATAAAAATTTATAAAAAAATAAAAAATAAAGACAGAAAAATATGTAAATATATAAGAGGGAGTTATTATGAAAGTTGTAACTTAACAATAAATAATTTTTTTTTTCTTCTTTTTCAAAATCATATCGGATTAATGTTGAGGATCAAATGAAAAAAATTGAATCCAAGCAATGACAAAAATAAGAAAGCAAAGTGAAAAAAAAATTGCTTAATTCAATTTAGTCAATATAACTTATATTTATGACCACACTAGTATTATATTGACATGCATCTAGTTTCAAGTTTATAATTACATAAATATGTATATATTAGGAGATAAAAAGAGACAAAATTGCCACTTGCATACTCGGACTCTCGCAAGTGATGTAGTTTAAAAATGCTAAAGCAAACATTAGACTCCATATACTCAACAATTGCTTCCACAAACTATCATCTATATATATATGAATAATTGAGTTAATATATGTATATATCAATAAAATGTTGATCCCCCTCTCTTACTAAAATTACAATTAATTTTAAAGAAATATAAAAAAATACACAAACTCTCAAATCCCTATGAAACATCCACTAACTTACAAACCTTTGAAGCATTCATCATCAATCCCAATTACACTTGCATTTTTTTTCCTTAAATAAAAGATTGATTTGCATGAATCCATGCAGATTTGGATGCTTGTTGTCTTCCTTTATGTTGGAAGGGATTGAAACTAAAGAAAAATAGAAAATAATTACACCTTTCTCTTTCTTTTCCAAATTATTCAAACATGAAAAAAATTGGAGTTTGGTTTTATTATTATTATTTATTAAAAAACAAAATTTTTCCACTAGAAGCATGGTGGCATGTACAATGGTACTGTTTTATGGTCTTCCATTTGCATGGAAATACACAAAAAGTTAGCCTATAACTATAAACCAAATCTAGGTGACTTTATAGTGTTCTCTCAAGTCTCAAGACTCTCAACCAAAGAGATCAGGAACTTACAAATATACCCTCATTTGAAATTCACTTTAGTTATACACTCTTGCTAGATGATTTTATTTATTTTGTTATAATTATGGTTGAAAATAAATTTATAAAGTTTATAAAAATATAGATGATTGATTTTTTTTGTTTTTATATAATTACAAACAAAATAGTTAATGGTAGTTTAGTCTATTAATAAGATTTTGTAATTTATTTTTTATCAAAATAATACATGAAGATTTATAAATAAATAAAATTTTTGTAAGTAATTTACCTTTTTTTTTACTAGTTTTTTCTTTTGGAAAAAAAAACATTTCTTGATTGTTGCTCTATTGAGTGGATATTGGCATAGAGAAATTGTGTTATAGCCCAAAAAGTAAAGAAAATATGGATTAAAATGGAAATAAAAAAATTAAGAAAAGAAAAAAACTATAAATATATAGAAATTATCTTATAGTGACATCTTTGGGTAAATTATTTAAATAGTCACTAAACTATTTAGATATTTTTTTAATCACTGAATTATGAAAAAATTTTAGCTGGCTCCTCGACTTCATATTCACTTTCAATTGAGTCACTTATACTCATAATGTTAAATGCAGATTGACATAATATGACACATCACACAATTTTATGCCACATCAGACATGTCATGCATATAGCTAAGTATCATTTTTATCTTGCCACATCAACCATGCCAAAGGTAGAGGAGAAAATAGATTAAAGGTTTAAGAGGGAGCATGAAAAAGAGGTTTTCTCACATGATAAAAACTGATATTTTAACAAGTGGCATGGCTAATGTGGTGTGAAATTATGTAATGTGACATGCTATGTCTGTATGCCATTAACAGCATAAGCACAAGTGAGTTATTTTTTTTTGAAAAAAAGTGAGTTTGTTGGATGTGAATCTAAATTTGAGCTATCTAATTATTATTTTTTTATAAATTTTATGATTCAAATAAAAATATCTAAATAATTTAATAAATATTTAAATAATTTGCTCAAAGTTTTTTTTTTAATTTAGTTTTCAGGTAAATTTTATAGTAGATCACTAAACTTCGACTCATTTTCACTTTAATAATCGATTTCAATTTGTATTAATTTGATTATTCAACTTTAATTTGATTTTATTGTGTAGTAAATTAAGAGATTTTGACACCCAAATGAATGATGTGGCTCTTTTTTTTGATGACATGAGCTCTTTAACAGACTTAATAATGCGTCATGAAGAGGACTAATTAGGATTTTCAGACAATCATGTAATCAATTGATGATTAAAATCTTCGATTTATTTCCCAGTAAAATCAAATTAAAGTTGAGTAATCAAATTAACAATAAATTGAAGTTCGGTGATCAAAATAAAAATGAGTCAAAGTCTAGTGATATAGTAAAAAAATTATTTATTTTTCTTTAACCATTTGCTTGTAATTAATTTTTTTTGTCTTTAATACAATTAAAAAAATACTCTCACTACAGAAGAATTAGAGAGAATAATCTCTATTTACCATTTTATTTGTTTATTTAGGTTTTAAAAAAGCTTTTTCAGAAGACATGACTTTGTGCTTCCATTAAAGTATGTTTCATTCATTCCCTCAATTATTTTCATCCCTCTTTTTCTATGTACCACTTCAAAGTTCAAACAAGTACTCTAAAAAGCATCACTATTTCTTCCAGGAAGGTTGTCTTTGATTTCCCCAAATTTATCTATTTGATCTAATTTCATAACAATTTCCCCTACTGTTAATAAGGTCTTCAATAAAAATATATTTAGATAAATTTATTTATTTTATATATTTAAAATTAATATTATATTTGATGTGTTAAAAAAATTATGTTTATCATGAATCCACACTAAATAAGACAAACAAATAAATATATTTAACTGAGAAATAAAAATAAATAACGTATATACTTAAAATGAAAATAAAAAATAAGCAAATTAAAGTTATATATTTACATTTTAAAAATATACACAAAAATAATATTAAAAAACATGACATTAAATATATAATTATATTTATTGTGATGAAATGAAACAGTTAAAAAAAGAAGAAGAAATTTTTTTTTTTTGGTCTATGTTAAATTTTGCGTAGTTATGTGGATTTACAAATATGTGACCATGATATATGACAGTTGGTTTTTTTATTTTTTTTTCTCTAGTCAAAGGTGGAGGGTTCAGCTCGATAGCTATCAACGAATCTATAAAACAATAAGGAAATTAGACTCACAAGTAATATACTATATGTAAAACCATAGCCTATCAAATATATATATATATATATATATATATATATATATATATATATATTTTGACAAAAAGCAACCAATACCACTAAAAAAAGACAAAAAGGCGAGAAAAGGAAAGCAGGGATGACGAAGAATGAATGGCGTGCTAAGAAGCATCGTCCCTTAAGAACAAATTCATCCTTCTTTTTGCAGTGTGACAGAAAACTCAGATGGCGTTGTTCTCCAGGATTCAACAGTCCGGTTCACGACGAAAGGTGAAGAGACATGGCCGGAACCGAGGAAGCTGTTTAAAAAGGCGCAAAAGATTAAAAGTTTAAATATAAGATAAAGGGCAAAAAGGTAAAAAATCTATTGTGTGACTGCACCCAATAAATTTGGTGCATTCGTGTCCGCACCATGCGCCTACATGAGTTCAGAATTTCTAAGCTAATTTCCGAATCCAAACCCTGAAATTTGCACCCCTACGCCTGTGCGTAAGAGAGCATAATCACTAAAACAAAGTTAAAGGATAATGAATAGTACTATATATAAAGTGGATGAAGTTCTTGTATGTTGTACCCAGTCCAAATTTGGACCTAGGATTTTCTCTTATTTTTGTGAATGCATTAGGGTAAAATGGTCATTTTGCATAATAGATTTTTACTTTGGATTGCACGATTGATTATGTGCGAAAAATTCGCCATAAATAGGGGAGCAATTCGGTCATTTGGATTTTGTTTCCATTCTTGTGTTAGAGGGAGCGATAGAGTAATTTAGAAAAGAATAAAAACATTGTAGCAACCCATTCATGTAGTTAAACCAGCCTTCTCGTGAGTTTCTGCCTAACACTATTGATTCAGTCGATACTCGTAGCAGCCTAGATCATGTGAAGTGTACTTGTAGCAACCCGACATCGTAGCAACCCGAGAATTAATATCCAAATTCTTCTCTTCCTTCTTCTTTCCTTCTCCTTCTTTGCTTCTCCATGCCAGCGAACCCTTATCCCTAACTATTTCCGGCGACCAATTCCGGCGAACCAACACCAAAAATTTACTCCCCACATCCTCTTGAGTAAGGTAAGAGCCTTTATCCGAGTTTTTAGTATGTATTTCTTCCGTATTTTCATTGTATTCATTATTTATAAACCTAGACCAAAACCCTAGATTTTTCATGATTTGTGGAAGTTTTTGGGCTTAAAATGAAGCCCTTGATGTTGTCAATTGTTATTCATGAGAATTGTGTCAAAATTTCATCGTTTGATGTTGTAAAATGAGAGAAAACCATTTGTAAGGTTCGGGTTTTACTGTAGCATTCCCGATGTTACTGTAGCACCGGAAAACTTTGGCCTTTTATTGTATTTCTTTGATCCAAATTGAAGCTTTTCATTCATTGAACTTATTGGAACTAGGTTTACTTCATTCTGAGGTCGTTTGGGTCCAAAATGACAATGTTTTGCCCTAAAACCCTAAGGTTTCGTATTAGACATGTATAAATGCATTTGCATGCATTTTCTTTTAGCGATCATTCTTGTGTTCATTAGTATTTGGATTCCCTGCTTGTATCTAGGTGGCTGAAGCATCCTCGAGGGAAGGAAACCGCTGATCGGTGTCTTGGCGTCTCCAGCGAGGCAACATGTTCTGTGAGTGGGTTATGTTGAGTGCACAATTCTAATTGAGTATCGAAAAATATTTTTATTTGTTTTTCCCGAAATGATTTCCATGGCTTTTATCATGTTTTCAAATCAGCGGCTATAGGAGAAAAAGAAAGTGTAGATGACTACTAGAGACTATGGTTTATTTTCAAAATGACTTGTGGTTTACCTCTCGAAAAATCATGAGAAAGCTTGTTAATGTTGTACTTGCGTTAGTTGAGATTGAACTTGAGGATATACATGCTTGGTGGATGAATGGAAATTGCTGATTATTACAACAAGTTCATGGAGCTTATGGGTTATAAGTAAAATTGATTATGTATGTTCAATGGATGATTTAATCTCCCTAATGATGCATAATTTCGAAGTTTTTGAGGCATGATGTGATAAACATGGTACATGGAACTCGATGAAGTCTTGAATGCTAAGGTATATGACTACACTAGTATATTAGATTGGAATAACTTGTGGAACCTTATATATGATTTTGGCTAGTCGATGAGATTTATGCTAATATATTCTTTGTAATATCTCGAGAACCATGGGTGACATAATTACACTTATGTAGATAGGATTCTCACAAATTGATGAGGTTTGTTCTTGTGAGCATAGTGTAGGGTGCTTAATTGTAGTTTGATCATATCGGGATATACATATGTATATATATATATATATATCGGGTGGATGCCAATGATTATGATTATTATTCTAAATGGAATTTATTTAGAAGGTTGATGATGAATAGCTTGAGCTATATATGACAAGTGTTGAATTGCAAAGACTGAATATTCCCTGTGAATTTTTAATAATAGTTTGATTTAATACATCCTTAGAGGAGATAGTCAACTATGAGTATTTTGACAATGAAATTATTATAGATGAAGTAAATATTAATGTTGAGGGTAGTGGCACTATGATAAGGATCTAAGACATTGTTGAGTATAAGAGAGGCTCGAATAGTAAAAGGCTTGTAAAGTAAATACCTAATGATGTGTAAAGTAGGATTTAATCAATGTATATTGGTAGGTGTAAATATATGTGATGAGATGAACATATTTTCATAGACTTGTAAAAGTATTTAGAGGTTGTGATAGACTAGACCCTGGGGATTAATCTTTGTATTTGGAGGAAAAACTTAGTGAGCTGAAAGAGAAAGCTAGAATGATCCTAAGTAACTTGAGGTTTAACTAGAACAAAAAGCTATGCTTGTTTTTGATGCCTTTTATTGTATTTCAAAAACTTAATGTTTCTTTTCTACTACTGTTAGATCAACTTTTTAGAAATGGTTTTGTAAAACCTTTCACTTAGTATAAGCATGCTTTTGATATTTATGGTTATGAAAACAAAAGGGTTTTTATTTCTGAATGGCATGTTCTTCTAGATTGTGGATATTATAATGCGTTTAATATTGACTGGTTTTATTGTCTAAAGCAATGCTCGAGCTTCGCATATTATTGTGTTATTCTTGGCATTTGGACGAAATGTTTTTGAATGTATTAGCACATCGGGATTGGAATACTTTTTTTGAAAGTTTACATGCATTACTATGCTTTGGCTTTGGATTTGTGGAAATAATGTTTATTCCCGATATAGAATGCTTGTCCCGAATAAGGACCTTGTGACATGAGTGATTCAGATTGTATTATTGCTATCTGACTATATGTTGGTTTTGGATGGTGACGGCGGGCTAAGGCCCGACTACTGCAGTAGTGGGTCCCAACGGGCCAGCCCTTTTAGAGGTGGCGTTGTGGACACTGGGTGTTGATTTGTCGGATCAGGTGGGAGGCGTAGAGCCCCGATTGGATGACACATCGGGATCCCGGGGTCACCACCACCGGGACCCGGTGGGCCAACGTCAAGGGTGCGAAGACCTTGACGGCTCTCAACTTAGTCGTGACGGCGGCTAAAGTTAGAGAGAGTGTTTTTAGGCCATTGTTTATTTGATCGAGATGAAATTTCAATATTTGAGGAAAATTTTATTTTCTTGCAATTGGTATATTCGAAGTGTGATCTTTCACATAACATGTTTGATATTTTAATGCTTTTCGAACATGTATCATGCAGAATTGAGGATTTGTGATTATCGAGGATTTTATTTATTTAAGTTGGTTCTTCTACTTATTTTGGGAAATTATATCCAAGCATTTGTTTTATACATGTTGATGTTTTGTCTATACTCGTGAGAATTTATGTTTTGGTTTCTAAATACCAAGGTTTCATATCCTGTATTTTCATTATGTTGCAAATGTGAACGTTCCAGTTCATTTATGTTATTGTAGAATGTGTTTATTGGAATTTCCTCGATTTGTTTTGATATTCTGTTAGATTTGTGCTAACCCATTCACCGAGTGACTATAGTTACTCACCCTCCTCTCTTCCGGTGTTTTTAGTGGTTTTGGTCGTCATAGCGAGGCGAGGTGTCAGCAATTTGTATCCCGAGTCGTTGTTTGTTTACTCTTAATCAGGGTTGCATTGTATGAGTGCAGAGTGGATCCACTAGTGTTATTAACTCCGTAAATGTGATTTGTATATCTTTCACTTTTACTATTGATTTTTTCAAATTTAAAGTTTTGTTTTTGAGTACCTTTATTATTGCGGTGTTGTTTAGCGGGAGTTTGCTGAGCCCTTTGCGATGACTCGAGAGTTGAGTGGTGTGTGTCCCTCCCTCAGGATCGTCATGGCGCGGTTGTCACGTGGCGGGCCCGCTGGGTCGACGTGACAATTTTATCGTATCGTAGCCATGTGGTTATACTTGATAGTCATGTTTTATTCTTGTCTTCGATTGTCTCTTGTAGTCGCTAGTGGATCCAGTTAGAGTCAAACATATAGCATAGACGCATGTTGAAACTTGGTTTTAAGTATTGTTTGGGTGATCTATTCGAGTTGATGTTGCCGAGACAATGCTACCTTGCTGCGTCTTGGGACGGTTGCTCTCGCTTATCTGAGTCGAGGTCTCTTGGAAATTTCGAGACGAAATTTCTTTAAGGAGGGTAGAGTGTTGTACCCGAGTCAAATTTGGACCTAGGATTTTTCTCTTATTTTTTTGTGAATGCATTAGGGTAAAAATGGTCATTTTGCATTAATAGATTTTTCTTTGGATTCCTACGATTGATTATGTGCGAAAATTACGCCATAAATAGAGGGGCAATTGAGTCATTTTGGATTTTGTTTCCATTCTTGTGTTAGAGGGCGATAGAGTAATTTAGAAAAGAATAAAAACATTGTAGCAACCCATTACTGTAGTTAAAACTAGCTTCGTTCATCGTAGTTTTGCATTGACACTATTGATTACGTACTCGATCATGGTGACCCAGATCTTGTTGAAGTGTACTTGTAGCAACCCGACATATGTAGCAACCCGAGAATTAATATCCAAATTCTTCTCTTCCTTCTTCTTTCCTTCTCCTTCTTTGCTTCTCCATGCCGGCGAACCCTTATCCCTAACTATTTCCGGTGACCAATTCCGCTGAACCAACACCAAAAATTTACTCCCCACATCCTCTTGAGTAAGGTAAGAGCCTTTATCCGAGTTTTTTTAGTATGTATTTCTTCCGTATTTTCATTGTATTCATTATTTATAAACCTAGACCAAAACCCTAGATTTTTCATGATTTGTGGAAGTTTTTGGGCTTAAAAATGAAGCCCTTGATGTTGTCAATTGTTATTCATAAGAATTGTGGCAAAATTTCATCGTTTGATGTTGTAAAATGAGAGAAAACCATTTGTAAGGTTCGGGTTTCTCTGTAGCATTCCCGATGTTCATGTATACCGGAAAACTTTGGCCTTTTATTGTATTTCTTTTGATCCAAATTGAAGCTTTTCATTCATTGAACTTATTGGAACTAGGTTTACTTCATTCTGAGGTCGTTTGGGTCCAAAATGACAATGTTTTTGCCCTAAAACCCTAAGGTTTCAGTATTAGACATGTATAAATGCATTTGCATGCATTTTCTTTTAGCGATCATTCTTGTGTTCATTAGTATTTGGATTCCCCTGCTTGTATCTAGGTAGCGAAGCATCCTCCAAGGGAAGGAAACAGCTGATCGAGTGTCTGGCGTCTCCACGCGAGGCAGCATGTTCAATGAGTGGGTTATGTTGAGTGCACAATTCTAATTGAGTATCAAAAATTTTTATTTGCTTTTTGAAATGATTTCCATGGCTCTTTATCATGTTTTTCAAATCAACGGCTATAGGGAGAAAAGAAAGTGTAGATGACTACTAGAGACTATGGTTTATTTAAAATGACTTGTGGTTTACTCTCTGAAAAATCATGAGAAAGCTTGTTAATGTTGTACTTAGCGTTAGTTGAGATTGAACTTGAGGATATACATGCTTGGTGGATGAATGAAATTGCGATTATTACAACAAGTTCATGGAGCTTATGGGTTATAAGTAAAAATTGATTATGTATGTTCAATGGATGATTTAATCTCTAATGATGCATAATTTTACGAAGTTTTGAGGCATGATGTGATAAACATGGTACATGGAACTGATGAAAGTCTTGAATGCTAAGGTATATGACTACACTAGTATATTGGAATTGGAATAACGTGGAACCTTATATATGATTTTGGCTAGTCGGGTGAGATTTATGCTAATATATTCTTTGTAATATCGAGAACCATGGGTGACATAATTACACTTATGTAGTAGGATTCTCACAAATTGATGAGGTTTGTTCTTGTGAGCATAGTGTAGGGTGTAATTGTAGTTTGATCATATCGGGATATACATATGTATATATATATATATATATCGGGTGGATGCCAATGATTATGATTATTATTCTAAATGGAATTTATTTAGAAGGTTGATGATGAATAGCTTGAGCTATATATGTGACAAGTGTTGAATTGCAAAGGCGAATATTCACGTGAATTTTTAATAATAGTTTGATTTAATACATCCTTAGAGGAGATAGTCAACTTGTGAGTATTTCTGACAATGAAAATTATTATAGATGAAGTAAATATTAATGTTGAGGTAGTGGCACTATGATAAGGATCTAAGACATTGTTGAGTATAAGAGAGGCTCGAATAGTAAAGGCTTGTGAAAGTAAATACCTAATGATGTGTAAAGTAGGATTTAATCAATGTATATTGGTAGGTGTAAATATATGTGATGAGATGAACATATTTTTCATGACTTGTAAAAGTATTTAGAGGTTGTGATAGACTAGACCTTGAGGGATTAATCTTGTATTTGGAGGAAAACTTAGTGAAATTTGAAGAAAGAGAAAGCTAGAATGATCCTAAGTAACTTGAGGGTTTAACTAGAACAAAAAGCTATGCTTGTTTTTGATGCCTTTTATTGTATTTCAAAACTTAATGTTTCTTTTTCTACAATCGTTGGCATCAACTTTTAGAAATGGTTTGTAAAACCTTTTCACTTGTATAAGCATGCTTTTTGATATTTATGGTTATGAAAAACAAAAGGGTTTTTTTATTTTAGAGATAGCATGTTCTTCTAGATTGTGGATATTATAATCGTTTAATATATGTTTGGTTTTTATTGTCTAAAGCAATGTGAGCTCGCATATTATTGTGTTATTCTTGGCATTTGGACGGAAATGTTTTTGAGATGTATTGGCACATCGGGATTGGAATACTTTTTGAAAGTTTACATGCATTACTATGCTTGGCTTTGGATTTGTGGAAATAATGTTTATTCCGATATGTGAATGTCTTGTCTCGAATAAGGACCTTGTGACATGAGTGATTCGGATTGTATTATTGCTACTGACTATATGTTGGTTTTGGATGGTGGCGGCGGGCTAGAGGCCCGACTACTGCGATAGTGGGTCCCAGCAGACGACCCTTTAGAGGTGGCGTTGTGGACTCGGGTGTTGATTTGTCCAGGATCGGTGGGAGGCGTAGAGCCACGAGTTGGATGATACAGTCGGGATCACAGGGGTCACCACGCAGGACGGTGAGCCAGCGTCAGGTGCGAAGACCTTGGCGGCTCTCAACTTAGTCGTGGCCAGGCTAAAGTTAGAGAGAGTGTTTTAGGCCATTGTTTATTTGATCGAGGATGAAATTTCAATATTTGAGGAAAATTTTTATTTTCTTGCAATTGGTATATTCGAGTGTGATCTTTCACATAACATGTTTGATATTTTTAATGCTTTTTCGAACATGTATCATGCAGATGAGGATTTGTGATTATCGAGGTTTTATTTATTTAAGTTGGTTCTTCTACTTATTTTGGGAAATTATATCCAAGCATTTGTTTTATACATGTTGATGTTTTTTGTCTATACTCGTGAGAATTTATGTTTTGGTTTCTAAATACCAAGGTTTCATATCCTGTATTTTTCATTATGTTGCAAAATGTGAGCGTTCCAGTTCATTTTATGTTATTATAGAATGTGTTTATTGGAATTTCTCGATTTGTTTTGATATTACAGTTAGATTTGTGCTAACCCATTCAGCAGTGACTATGGTTACTCACCCCTCCTCTCTTCCGGGTTTTTAGTGGTTTTGGTCAGTCATAGCGGTGAGTGCTTAGCGATTTGTATCCGAGTCGGGTTGTTTGTTTACTCTTAATCGAGTTGCATTGTATGAGTGCGGTGGATCCACTAGTGTTATTAACTCGTAAATGTGATTTGTATATCTTTCACTTCTACTATTGATTTTTCGAGTGAAAGTTTTGTTTTTGGTACCTTTATTATTGCGGTGTTGTTTAGCAGGAGTTTGTGAGCCTTGCGATGACTTTCGAGGGTTGAGTGGTGTGTGTCCTCCTCGGGATCGTCGCAGGCGGTTGATCACGTCATAGCGGGCCCGCTGGTGGGGACGTGACATTGTAGGCACAAAGCGATATCTCTCTGAAAACTTTTAGTGGAAATATCTTGAAATAATTATGGGCCTAAAGTATATGGGCCCTCTAACATTTACCATATGAGACAAGTTAACACGTAAAATAATGATAGCATGCCATGTATAACTGAGATGATATATCAAAAATTATAATCATAATTATAATTATCTTTATCATATAATTCTGGAATAGTGAAAAATATAATTTTTTTACATGTACTCTTAGTAGAACTCAGTAAATAAATATTGCTTACTTAAGTGCACATGCAGTATCTATATGTCTAACCACTTTGTACTAGGTAAATGTTGGCATGATATATTTATATATATATATGAAGATAGTTTTTAGGAATGTTTTTAGGTTTCGAATTTAGAAACGCCTCACGGTACTTAACAACACCGAAAAGTAATAATTGACGATAGTTTTAAATATTGTTTTTATAAATAATAACTATTATATTATGATTTAATGAGTACAATCAAACACAACATGCATTCTACTGCATATATAAACGCATGCCACATGAGGGAAAAGAAAGAGAAATGGAATCCAATGAAAACATTGTAAGTGGTGACAATGCATTGCATGGGAACCTTTTGGAGCCAATCCTTTGCCTCATGAGTGAGAGACCATGGCCGTTCAACCATCACATGGACAGTCTAAAACTTGGAACTTCATGCATCATCATCTTCAATGTTCAATGTTTTCATGTTTTGTGGTCCCTTCTTCATTTTACTAGTCAACCGATTAAAATGAGCAATGTTAACTGGTTGATGGTTTGGTGAACATTACTCTTACAGTTCAGTAGGATAATTAATTACAACAGCCACATTTAGGTCTATTAACATTGTATCTCATATGTAAAATATTTTTACCTTACTTAGAAAATAAATTTGAATCTTTAACTCAAAGAGGGTGAAAACACAGGTGCATTAAGAGATTTACTCTATATCTATATCCATACACAATCCTGATACGAAACTTGTTCATATTTTATTAATATATGTAGAGGATCATTCATTTATGAACGTGCGTAAATATAAAATTTATGAATATTGATCATCATTTGTTGGATCATCATCCAACAATATTTATTACTGTACTTATGAATAATATTAAGTGGGATTTACAATAAAAAGTGGGATATAGAGTGATTGCTATTAAAACTAATAAACACCCATTCTCTCTCACCCATTTTTTCACTCCGTATAAAATTTGAGTATCTTTTCTTTTACTGTTGCATTATCTCTCTTATATATATATATATATATATATATATATATATGGCTAAACATCATCTGCGGACGTTCGTGAGAGTCCGTCACGTAGATGATACTTCTTTATAGGGGTTGGATAGGCGTGATTGATTTGAATTCTCTGTCTGAGATTAATTGGGCGGTTCGGATCAAAATCATCGCTACATCCCTTTTCTCTTGTCGCGATATAAATAGTCGTAATATTCGCATTCAGCGAGCGATGTAGTAATCGTTAGTTGAAATCCGGCTAGCATATCAGCGTTCAGCGATTACGTTTCAGTGAGCGTTGACGAAAGAAATCATCCTATATATATATATCGAGATGTTTCTAGAGGAAATTTGGCATTTAAAGGTCTTCAATTGTTTTTTTTTTTTTGAGGGAGAAGATAGCCATGTGATGGAAATAGCATTTAATGGGCACAAATTTAGGAAGTTCCCATTTTTTTTTTTTCATCTTTAGTAAAGTTTTCAAAATATGAAAACTTATTGTTTATGGGTTTTGAAAAGGACTTATTGTTTATGTCACGATTCTCAAAACCGGACCGGGCATCGATCCAGAAAAGATTAAGAGTCAGGGGTTGAGGGGTTCAACCGGGGTAATTATTATTAAAAATAATTTAAATTTTAGTTATATATGATTAAAAAAATCAAATATTAAAGAATAAAAAAAATAAAAAAATAAAAACATAACTTTTAAAACTTTAAGCAAGTATTCTACATAAATAAATATTAAAGTACACCACAATTAAAATGTGAAATACACTAATACACCAAATAACATAAAAATAAACTAGTACAAAATCAATTAAAAAATATAAAAATATTCAACTAAAAAATAAACAACTAAGAAATCCATAAAAAAAAAGCATAAAAATATTCAAACTTCATAAATTCAAATACATCAAATACTATAAATATAAACTTGTTGAAATCTCCATAAATTAAAATATAAACATGAAATAAACAACTAAATAATCCATAATTATAAACAATTAAATAATCTATAATTGAATATCTTTTGTTTACACTTTTACATTTAAACCCTCAAATATTAATATATTATAACATATAATAAAAAATTTAAAAAAATTTAAAAAGTGGAAAAACCCGGGTTGGTGACCCGGCCAGGTCACCGGTCCAACCGGCCGGGTTACTGGTTTAATCCTAGTTTTAATAAAATCCGGATTTATATATTGGATTGGACCGGAGCCCTGGTCCGGGTCAACCCGGTCCTACTGACCGGGTCTGAAAACATTGGTTTATGTTAATACTTGTACTTGTTTTTCTTTTAATTAAAACTATTAGAACAATTGCTTGCCTTCCCTTATAAAAGTGGATAATTGATAAAATATTCATAAATATTTTATTTGTTTATTGCTCTAGAAAATTGGCTTACATGCCATTAATGTTAAAAATCAACTCACAAATGTCATAAAAATATATATTGATTTTAATTTTTCTATTTTCTAAAATAAATAAAGTGAATTGACTAAAAAAATATTTATTTTAAAATTTTTAGTTGATTTTTGGTGAAAAGGTTATATAAAAAAATATATACCGTTATATAAGCAATTATCATCTTTACAAAGATAAATAAACAATTACACATTTTTTGCGGGGTATATAATTCAAAAAAAAACCCCCAAAATTTAATTATATATAAATAATTGAAATCATGAAAATTTTGGATTTTTTATTTATTAATTTTTATATCTTTACTTATAAATAAATCTAGTTATTTGTTAGCTGGCTGATTTGAATCATCTGATGAGTTGTATGAGGAATCATGTCTATTAAAATGGTTAAGTAGAGACATGGACTTCCATTATGGATTCTTATTCCCCAATTTGTTTATGATAAGATTATCAGTAAAATAATTAAATAATATGTATTAGTCTACTCTCACATGAGAACAGGATGAATCCTCTTTTAGCAACTTTTTTTTTCTTTACCTGAAATGCAGACAATATATATATATATATATATATATTCTTGTGGGCCAACACTTGCCTAGTCGGGTTGTAAAGACATTTAGCAGTGCATGGATAGGTATCGGTTCGAAACCTCGACCATATAGTATTGTTTATAGGTTCATACACTACTCTAGACCAAAATATTATTCATAATAAGCGAGTCCTCCAGTGGAAGGAGTTATATCCTTTCTCTCTATAGATGCATAGCAGTTGTTTATTACTTCTGTATTATTTTTACAAATTTTTTGGACATGCACTTGACGGAGTTTCATTACCACATGTGGTGTCTCATTGAGTTAATAAGTCTCAAAGGGATCGATATATGACTGTAATTGGTGCACTTTCATATTTGTTTGTTTTATGACAAACTCTTAAGTGAAGGCACTTATTGCATATTATCATATATATATATATATATATATATATTATATGAGGACTGGTAATATAAGGACGTTTACAACAACCGTTAGATAATGATCTAATAGTTGTTGTTTTATTATAAAGCTAACCTGGAATGAAACAACAACCGTTAGATAAGTGATCTAACGTTTGCTATGGGGACGTCCCTAGATTCATTTTCTGGGAACGTCCCAAAAAACATATTGTCTTTATATATATATTCTTCTCGTGTCAAGGCCAAGCCATTGCCAGTAATTGCAGGATTTTTTAAATTTTTTTTTATAATTTTGAAATATAGCTCATGTTAAAACTACAATTTGAAGTTTGATCACTATATTTTAATGCAATTTTAAATTTTACATATTAAATTGTTTTTTTAAAAATGTGGATAAATTACATATTAAAATGGGCATAGAATAGGGACGGCAAAATTTAAACTGACCCATTGTTTCTGACCCAATCCACCCTGAACGGGGGTGGCTTTGGGTGGGGCGAGTTTGGTTTTTCCATGCCCTGCCCAGTTATTAATTTAACTTATTATAAATATTATATAGTGTAGAGGAAAATAATTTTTTTTAATTTTCAATAAATTTTTTATGAGCTTGTTTTTGTGAGTATATGTAAAAATTATTTTAAAAATATTTTTAGGAATTTTAGTTACTTATTTATAAATATAAGCGGGACAAGACGGAGCAGGATGGACGGTTTATGAAAAAAAAGACAGGGCAGGACGAGGTGGGGCAAGGCGGGGATAGTAAAGGTGTGCCCCGCCCCGCTCCATTGCCGTTCGGAACAGGAATAATAGAGGCGTGCTCCACCCCCATCCCGTCCCATTGCCATCCCTACAATAGATGAGGAGCTAATGTGGCCTTCATGAATCCGTTTCCGCAGCAGGATTAATACTTTATGCAGAGAGACTACATTGTCCTTTAACTAAAAATTATCTTTTTCCCTACCATCTATACATGAGGGAGAAGACCAACTGTCAAGAAAAAAATGGAACAATGCTGTTGCTACATTAAAGGAAGATAAAGGCACCAATTCCGACCGTTGATATGGTCCCTGAACTACACCTTTTTTTTTCCCCTTCTTTTTCTTCTGCTTTTTTTTTCACGCTTTTAAAACAAGAACCTTTGTATCTACTTTAATTTTCTTAAGCCAAAGAACAAAAGAATAAGAATCATGTACAAGTGGAACAAATTAAAAAAAAAAACAAAAAGGAAAAAGGAAATCTTGCATAGATTTGCCAAAAGACCTGAACTTCACAAACAAGCAAGATCACATACAACATTATATAGTTCATATCTGATCTGTAAAATGTACTAATACATATCCGAAATATCGCATTCAACCATAAACTTAAAATAAAACATGGCAATAAAAAGCCAGCATGTTCATACAGTTAGATTTTGTTTTCCTTGTCACCCTTCAGGAGATGCGAAAACCAGTGAGCCGATGACTTCGGGTGCCTGGTGAGCCCGTTCTTGTAATCGACATAAACTATACCAAATCGTTTGGTGTATCCTTGATCCCACTCGAAGTTGTCCACAAATGACCATGCAAAGTAACCACGAATATCGACACCATCCCTTAGAAAATGAAGTGATACTTTTACGTGAGTAAATTTCATCGATGATTTAAAATTTTAAATCATCGATATGGATTATGTGCAACAGTTATGTGCAGCAGGTTGATAACAAATTGTATATGGATACAAACAAAGTGATTAGATTATGTGAATCAGGTCACAGGGGAATATAATTCATGCAAGTTATTGAATGAAGATAATTCAGGTACACAGGAGAATCTTAGCAGGGTTACTGTAGCAACATTTTAATGTCACAAGGGCATATGTCAGGTTCATAATTACAGTGACAAGTAAAAATAACATGTGAACTCTTCAGGACAATGCACTGGAATTTCAATGGATGAAATGTTGGCTTGTAGTGCCACCTTGGTCCTTTGCACAAAATAAAAAAAATCACTTGCCTATCATTCTACAGAACATAGGTGGTAGGCTCAATTTTGATTTTGAGTGTGATACCAGCATGAGAATTTCGTAGTTAAATAGTTCAATACTTAAAATACAGAAATAGTAACTAAGGGATATTATCATGTTTGAACTAAGAATATCAACTTGACTAACTTACTGGATTAGAAACTTAAATGCAATCAATGATTAACGATATTAGTCATAATTGAACTTTTCTTCATGTAATTTCACATTGTGGTTTCTAAAGGCATGCAAGAGAACTATAAACTTTCTTTATGATCCATAAGGCACACATGTGAAAGGTGCAGGCAGATAATAATTTAACCTTCCAATAAAATCCATCATGTGTGTATGTGGAATGCATTAATCTAATACATATCAGAGAAATCCGCTTGAAAGATATCCATATAAATTATTAGCAAGCATTAGTAATAAGATTTTTTGGAAGACATGGTATGCATCGTAGAGACTTAAATTATAACAGCACAATTTGGAATGGGTTTAATGCCCAAAGTCACAGAATTACCTTATTGCTTGAGCAACTGCAGCAAGATAGCCCTTGAAATAACCAACCCTCTTTTTATCATCTAGAAACTCTTCAATGCTTGCTGTTTCAGAATCTTCATCATCCATGCCTGTAGGATGCAAACAAGTTTATTAATAGAGAAAATCAACCAAAAATTTTCCTCTCCAACCTAGAAACAGAGAACTGCCAGAATCTAACATTTCTTTCTCCCAAGAAAATATCCAATTCATTCTAAATGACCTTTTAAATGTAAGGCTCATTCTATTTTATACTATTTGTCTATAAGAGAAGATCTCTTCCAATTCATTCTTAATTATCAGAAACCTCTCATAAAACTTGGCCCGGTTTTGCTCAACTATGCAGCAACTTAAATTCTTTAACCAGAAAATTTCAAAGCGGTCACTTTTTTACATACAAGTACCCATCAAGTATGCAGAATAAAAGCTACATTATCAAATAACACATATCTATTCATTAAAGACACTACTTAGGCTTGGTAATAGGATATTTTCTAATAATTTGCACTGTTTCGATTTGAGGACATTTCTTTCTTATCCCAAGAGTCTAAATTAAACTCATTTCAATAAGGTTGTATTAGCAAACCATTCTCTGTGAGATCTATATATCAATAGTTATATCACTATTTGTACAGAAAATGCAAATCACAAGATTTACACACAAGTTCAGATCCATGCCAGAAGGGATTTGTAGCTAGGGATTTGCAATATATATATGTATTTTCAAATGATGACATAGCTATTCATATGTATTATCTTGCAAAGAAGAAATTAATTGAAACAGATGCATGATGGAATTGGCTTGAAACCTAATCAAATAGAAATTTAACATGGTTGAAATAACATAAACAGAGTAAATATGCAAGCATGCCCAAGTTCTGAAACCTTTAACAAGTTCTAAATGGTTGTTTGTGGCTTCATATATGCATTCTAATTTTCTATGAATTAGATTGTCACAATCCCAAATAATAGAGCATCACCATTCTCAGTCACATAGATCGGGAGATTGCGGTATTTTTTCGCAATATAATTGAGGACTTTCCGTATGCCCCAGGGAACTATATAAAGCCACTCTGATGCAGCCTGTAATGCAAATACAATTGAAAGCCAATTATCAAGTGTTAAACAGGAAAGAAAATCAGATGCTTGCCATTATCAATAAAAAATCCTTTCTTCTTCCATAAGATGAGAATAAATGCTCAAGGGGGGATACCTTATCACCAATCATCTCACCTCCTTCTGATTGTTCTGCACAAAACACAAGGAAACAAAACTAAATACAATAATTCAAAATTCAAAACATATCTTTGTAGAGCTTATTGAACTTCAAATTGTAAAATGCCAAACAACATTAGAAGCAAAAAAATAAGAGAGGTTGATGAAAGGACAAGAGAACCTATTTAACAAAGTAAAGGACAAATTTATCAAGGTTCATAAATAAAAACCTGCTCTCTCCATTTCTTGTATTTCATAGTAATGAAGACCTCCTGTATTTGTTGCATGAGCGATGTATCTCGATGTATAATGATTTAGACCCAAAAAGTCAACTGAATCCATCACCAATTCTCTATCAGCATCTGAAAATTTTGGAAGACGGTCACCGAGCTTCTCACGCATGACTGCAGGATAGTCTCCAAAGAATATTGGATCTAAAAACCTTCAGCAGAATTAAAGAAATTGAATTTGGTAAAATTCCACAATGCCAAATTAGAACAGGGAAGCCAAAAGATCTCCTAACCAATTCAGTCATCCAAGTGAAAATCAACCATCCCATATAGGAGTACAGTAAAGTAAAGCAAAACTCAAAACACATCATGCCCACACAAAAAGAGAAGTAATAAAGGAACAAAAACCAAGGATCGTGAAATATAAAATTCTTTCAGTGGGGATGCCAGGCCATGTTTCATTTCAGTTTGAGTACAAGCAAAACACAAAGAAAGTAAGGAAAAGCCTGCCTGTGATAATAAACCAAGTTACGCTTGAATCTCATTTCAGTTTTTCTTGTTATGTTTTATCTTGTCCTCTGTTTGTTGTCAAATGCTAAGTAAACCACGCATTTGTTGATTTATTGATAACTGAAGTAAAAATATATTCTAGGTATCTCATTGATAGCTTATGTTTTGGGTTGGATTGAGTCCAAATAATATGTATTTGATTTGTATCTAACAACCACAAAAGCTCTGAATAAAGAAAGGCAAGACAAACCAATGAAACCTTTCAAAAATTATTGAAGGTGCAAAGGATTAAAAATTATTGAAAGAAGAACAAAAAGGGTAAAAGTTAACCACCACTAGTTGGTGTAGTGGAATATTATAAGGATGGTGAATGGCAGGCCTAGGGTTGAATCCCTAGGTCAACAGTAATGTTGCCGTATACAATGCAATATATTATATAAATATCTTGTTGTATAAATATCTTTCACGGGTCCGTTGTGAAAGGATGTCATTTTCCTCCCTTCTAAGGTTGCTAAAATATCTTGCACACAGTAGGACTCTAAACACCCCATGTGACATCTGGCCAAGTTAATAAATCCCTAGGGGTTGTTAAGCCACTATAATTGATGCACCACCATATCTGCCTATCTTTTGACACCCCTTTATGGGGCGGCGCTTGTCGCCTTTGTAAAAAAACAAGAATAAGTAAAATTTAACTTTTTCCTATTATATATTTTTTTTATTGCAAACAACAATAAAACAAAAAAGAAAAAAAAAGAAAGAGAAAGAAAAAATGTAAGAAAGAAAAAAAGAAAATTGTTTTAGTGAGGATTTTCATTTTTCTTTTTCTCAATGGAAATGCTTGGGAAGAAAATTTTCACTCACTTTTCAGATTAACCTAATTGAAAATGAAAAGATGAACAGTTGAAATATACAGATGAATTGCAGTCATTAACAAGCAGTGGTCGGACAAAATTCCCACAGATTAAATAAAAGAACAACTGGACATACCAGCCAAGATGAAAATCAAGACGCCTCTGTGCAGCACGACTTATCTTGCAACTTATCAGAAAAGGCTTCTGCCCATTCACAATCAACCACCAAACCAATCTGACCATTTTGTATTGCCTAGATGGAGAAAGCTAAGTAGTTAGAGGATGATCATAGAGGATATAAACCAATAACAGAATGTGATGTTATTATAGTAAGAGACAAACTAACAAAATATTGTAGCAGTGTAGGAGACTGAAGCATTCAGTAAGAATAGTAGGTTTGATCAATTCAGATAGAAGGCCTTAAAAGCTTCAATTTTCCTCATTCCTTTGGAACACTAGATTAAAAAATTCCCAGGTTGGCAATGAGCAAATGGAACTCATTTTTTCAGCAATATAATGCAGTACTTACGGACTAAATCTGTATATACCACCACACAAATTAACTATTTCATGGCACAGACATCATAAGATCTAAAAATGAAAGAATAATTGAACTCATGCTTTCTGCCATGGCCCATGATTGAAACAAAACCTTTTTATACCGCTATGTAAATTAAATATGCTATAGCAGGAACCTTATATTTCTTTCTGTAAACAGAAACAGCAGCAGCATGGGCTAAAAGTTGGTGATGTGCAGCCAAGTAAGGTTCCACTGTTGAATTCTCATGTCTTCCAGGAGCAAATTTCCCATGACCATAACCATTTAGTGTTGTTTGAAGAGGCTCATTAAGTGTAATCCAATGCTTCACTCTATCTCCAAAATTTGCAAAACAAGCTTCTGCATACATTGCAAAATATTCCCTGGCAAATTCAACAAGGAAAATAGTGAAGTTCTCCCCTTTAGTAGTCCTCTAATAGTTGAATTACAACCTTTAAAAACTTTCACATATGTAAATGGAATAATAGATAATAGAATGTGAAAGCATTTACACAGATAATGCATGGATATACTTTATGATTATAGTGATGCAGGAAAATACGTTTATACGGCTCTCTACTATCTTCTGCAAACATAAGCTAATATGTGAATCGGTCAAACCTGAAAAACTTAAGGTTCATCTACGTAACATGGCCAAAGCTAAAGGACAAATCACAGCGAGGTGATTTTAAGAAACATTTACTCTAGAGGACACATTCAAGATTAAATTTCTTAGTGCATTTTTTCTGCATATATCACTCGGAAGAATCAAGAATGACTGAACAAAGGAGAGACACCATATAATTTCAGTGTTTTTTATATAAGCACCATATTTGGTAAATACTTATGGCTCAGATATACCAGGAAGATTTAGTTGTATTAGGAGACTAAAAAAGATGGTGAGATTAAATAAGACGTGGCCCAATGGATAAGGTGGCTGGAAAGTGAACAAGTGTGAACTGAAGTTCATTTGATTAGACATACCAAAATAATCATAATGCCTGCTAAATTTTATTGTTCAAAATTTTGCATAGAAAAACAAAGTATCAATAAAATATATACCAACGATGGAATTCTAATACATTGGTAGCTATACAAGATAATATTACATAAGAACTGAAACTGACTATACCGTATTATTAGTGCCTAAAAGTAATTAAAACTGATTAAGGTTCAGCCATGGCCATCATATAACTAGTGAAGAACCAATGTAGGTTCAAGTCAGTCAAGTGAGCACAATAAACAAGTATAAAACCACCAAAGAATTAAATCAAATTCGTAAATTTGCCTTGCTTGCCAGCTCCAACCTGACTGGCTAACATAAATGCTGAAATCAAGAATGCTCCATCAAAGCCTGGCAAGCTGGTTGCCTTGTATTGACTAGGTTTAACATGTCATTGGGTGAGATAGATCAACCAATTTACTAGAAGCACTTACTACAGAGTGGATCATAAGTAGAGCGCATTCTTTGTGGTGTAATACCAATCATACCGACGATCAAGGGGTTTACTGAAAGAGAGTGCTGAAAACTTCAAAATGTGAGATTGCTAAGAAACCATTCTGAAATTAGCAAGAAATCATAAATATTGGAAAATAATATTTCTTTCTTTCACTTAAGTCAACTATATAACATAATGACCAATAAAATTTGGAACCATGTACTTAGAAACAAGTATTGTCAGTTATTGGCTTCTTGACTGATAAAATCTTACGCAATTTTTTCTGACAGCCATCCTCCCATGGACTCATGAAGATTTTGTGGAAGATCCCAATGATATAATGTCACATAAGGCTGAATACCTGCACAGATAATAAAACAATGTATTACGCGACTGATCATATTATGGGTAAAGGAAGCAACAACTAAAAGAGGCAGGAACCTTTCTCTAGCATGAAATTAATGAGATTGTTGTAGTAGGCAATCCCATCCTCATTGATTTTTGTTCCCAATCCATCTGCAGGGATATTAAGAACCATGTCACATACTTACTATTGCTTGAACCCAAGACATATAAAGCTGAAAAGCATCAGCCAAAAATAGGAATTTAGAAATACAATAACATGAAAAAGTTACATTATCATAAAACTGAAACATGATTTAGGTCATTAAATGCATACATTCTCTCCCAAATTCAGTTCACAAGTAATTCATGTTCATGGAATCTGAAGAAAATTTGCATCAACCAGCATTATTTTCAATTCCGTGTTGTATTTAGGGTTTAAGGGCACTAAAGAGAATAAAGGCAATCAGAATCATACAACCTCTGGTTCTATATGGAAGTTTAAACATAAACAATGTATGATATGAAGTAAATGATATGCAATTATAGTTAATTTCAACAGAGAATGCTGCTGCAAGAATAACTCGATGAGTGTATGCCTTGAATGTACAAAGAACAGTTTAAATTATAGCATTATACATGAGAAACAGTCGTATATGAGAAGATTTGAGAAACATGCAACTAGAGATAGAACTGTAGATTTTATCTGAACAATCATGCAGAATGAATGGAGATTAAGATATTACTATTAGATAAATAAAGTGTGAGAGTAAAATATCTTTTGATGATATCCTGGTGTAAGGGTCTAGCTCAAAAGCCCATATACAACACAAAAATAACACCCATAAGATATCAGCACATGAACTCATAACATATAAGCATAGCTATTAGCAGCAGCTAAAGGGGAAGAGAAGAAGAAATATAAAAAAGTAGGAAAAAAATGGAGGCAAGACAACGTTTCTCAATTTTCCATTCAAAGACAATGGGGGTTTTAGCATACGAAACCATACTTAAGATCACAATAATATTCCAATTTCCAACACATATACAAGTTGTTTTCTTTGTTACTGTTGTAACCTAATATAAATTAGGGTATCTTTGATAGATATTACATCCAAAATAGAATATCGGGGAGGTCAAGTTCCTAATTTCAATTGAAGTGAAAAAGGTCCACAACAGAAACAACAACAATAAAAATAACACTAATACCAACTACAACACTTCAATACCGACATAAGGTGCATTGAAACACCTTAAATCAAGAATGTAAACATAACAAAAATAAAAAAAATAAAATAATTTAAAGCCTAGAGAACATAAATTGATGAGACAAGCATGTGATTGTAAAAGAAAATGGAGGATACTGTAAATACCCGGAAAGATACGGCTCCATGAAATTGAAAATCGGTAAGCATCAAAGCCTAACTTGGACATGAGTTCCACATCCTCCTATTATCAAGAATATAACCATCAAAGAATAAGCAGTGGTAACAGAACATTAGGAATTAATAAATAATGTGATATTTTCTGAGATTATGAATAACAAAGGCTCATTCAGAAGACGAGGCCTTTGGAAATCAATATAAATGGCAAGATGCAAGAAAAACTGAAATGAAAGTCTGCTGTTGGGCTCTTACCAATTGCAAATGGTATATGTGCCTTGATAAGTGTTTCCAAATGATCATTCATTGATGACAGCATTAAGTCACTTCTTTGAATGATCCTTGCCGATCAGAAAAAAACAGTATTTTACTAATATTTAAGAAGGCGATGTAAAGGGCTGTAAACGAGCCGAGCCGAGCCGAGCCGAGCTTTGCCTCGTTCAAGCTTGGCTCGTTACTATTTAATCGAGCTTGAACTCGAGCCGAGCTTTCTTCGAGCTTCATTTTTTATGTTCAAGCTTGGCTCGTTACTATTTTAACCGAGCTCGAGCTCTAATCGAGCTTCTTTCGAGCTTCATGCTCGAGCTCAACTTATTAAGAAAAATTGAGCTTAGACCTAGCTAGCTAACTTGATTAAGGCTTGACTATTTTTATATTTTTATTTTTTTATTTAGTAAACTTATTTAATGAATCATTATCAAGTGTGACTCAACTCGATTTGAGTTTGATTATATTAATGATTGTTACAAATAAAATTGTAAATGATACTATAAACGAGCTTTTTAATTATACAATAAACGAGTTCTTCACAAGATTTAATGAGCCGAGTTTGGTGGTGTTCAAGCTTGGCTCGTTTATCTTATGAGCTCATTTAACTTAATGAACTAGTTGACTCGAGCTTTTTAATGAGCTTAGCCTTCGAATAGTAGTTTATAGTCCTATATGTGTAACTCAAATTGACAACAATGACATAGTCACATATACACCTTAATATACATATACATATACATATATATAATGTAATATATATATATATATAAACGAGATCACAATTGAGCTTATAAACGAGCTTGTTCATGAGCTGTGTTCGCGAGCCAAAACGAGCCGAGCTTTTGGCTGCTCAAGCTTGGCTCGTTTATTAATCGAGCTTGAAAATGATGTTCAAGCTTGGCTCGTTTACAATATGAGCTAAACACGAACGAGCCTTTATCGAGCCGAACACCAAGCTACTCACGAACGGCTCGGCTCAAATACACCCCTTATAACCAACATAAAATGCTCAAGTTCAGAGACCCAGGTGAAAATTTCCCCAACAATGGAAATACTAACTGAACAAAGCATAGACTCTTAGTCCTGAACTAAGGCAGTTGATGCTTCTCCTAAGATGAACTTAATCGACTGCTTCATCTACACCAACTACAAATTATAATATAACAAGCAGAAAACAGAAAATAAGCTGTAAGAATCAATGACTAAAATAGAAAGGTAAATACTTAATCTATTAACCTATATTAACCCAAACAAAAGCGTTCCAACAGAGTTAACTACTCCTTTGTGATAGTAGTTGAAAACATTCACTGTCCATATAGGGACCAACAATGTATGAGGAAATGACATTAACACCCTTTAAAGGGAATTTAGTATGCTTAAGCAATAAGTATCACGCAATTCAATGGGATAATTGACATAAAAAAGTTGTAAACACTTTTGAAACCAAAACCAAAATCAATGCCGATTGTGGTTTTCACCAAGAAGTCAAACCCAGTGGGGGTGTTACCGGTCTGGTTCAGTTCAAATTAGGGATCAAACTGAATGAAATTAATCAATTTCTAGATGAATAAATCAGAGTAGGAGGAACACACACGCGCGCACACAACAACAACAGCAACAACAAAAAACCAAGCCGAACAGAAATGCATTTATTCAGTTCCGTCTCAGTTCATTGTTCAGTTTGAAATGGTATTATAATTCAAGTAAAATTTTACCATTCATTCCAACAAAACCCATGCCTTATGTAGTAAAAGTCAAATCTCTTGTAAAGGAAATTGCAGATTTGAATCCAATTTTATGCATCTATTTAAAAAATTTCACAATGTTCCACTCTAACCCATAACCCATTAAATCACAAAAAATCTAGTCTACCAAGCTTCCAACATAATTGCGTCATACCATGAACCAGAATTGATACTTAATTTTAAGTAAATTAAATCCAGCCTAAACAAGACCATTATCATATTTTTATAATTTATAATTATAACTTGTTTCAGTTCAGATTGAGAAGTTTTTGCAAACCCCAAACCAAATTCTGAAAAAACTAAACCGAACCAAGCAAAAAATCTATGGGTTCATTTTTGTGGTTTGAACAATTTGGATGCACCCACCCTCATCTAAACTTGGCATGCCTACTTTGTAGCTTATCAAAAGGACCATATCTTTAACATCATAAGTTTAAAGTTGATTGAATTTAAACCATAGCCAGCATATTTAGTGCATCCATGCTACTGTTTCATCCAAATTCAACTAATACTGATTACTGACAGCAACCAATTTACCTTCAATTGAATTATAGACACTTCAAAATTGGGATAATTTAGTGTGTTCACAGGATCCTATTCAATTGACTGTACAGTTCTATATAAGTTTGACCTTTCCTCATCATCTCTTCTTTCTTCGTCTCTCTTTTTCATCTGTTTGTTCTTTGTTTATAAATTTTCGCTAGAATACAACATAAAGGCATGCAAAATTTTCTATATAATACAAGGCCCTGACAATCTATCAAAATATTTCCTATAAAGAATGGGCCTTTTATTTAAGGAACATTCCTTACTACAGTTGCAGCGACAAGACAAAAAATGGCAACGAGACAATTGGGCTATCGGCGTGCAATAAAGAGCAGCCTAAAAGAATGATGTATTGAATTAAGAGGATTTATGACGTAATGAAAAAGTTTGGAATTAATTAAACTAGGAAAGCTGGAATAAGGACTTCTTCCTTCTTCCTGGAAGAAAACTTAGGATGTTCAAGCCTCATAAGGGATTCTCTCTATGACTTTTGCATCCTGATCTTCATCCCTTGTTCAACAAAATGTTGCTCAATTAAGGAGTTTGTTTGGTCACATATAGGGTCCTATAAGGGATGCTCTGCATCAATTCCAGTTGTGCACAGTGGTGATAGCAAAAGAGACAATTGTATCAAGCTCTAGCCTCACAGAACTCGACAAAATATTATCCTTGGATTTTTTTCCCCAATTTATTGAGACAATACGCCAATAAACCATAATAGAAATGGTAATGTAGCACAATGAAACAAATGACAACCTTGTATCGATGATATTGGTCAACCGCTACATCTCCATTCTTCCCATCCTTGATATTTCCTAATGAAGAGAGCATTACACATCAATTAAAACTGACAAGAAAACACAACTAAAGAATGGAAACGAAAGAGGAATTGAAAACAAACCCTTTGTTTCACAGAATACATCCCAAATGCTGTCACCCCTTCCTCCCTCATTTCTTGCTCCTTCAACCTATAAATATCAAAATCAAGCAGCTAATTCCAGATAACACAGACTTAATTAACACAATGACACATTGTTCCAATAAAAAATAAAAGATAAAAAAATTTAAAAGAACCAGCCATTTCAAAGACCCAATTGCATAAAAAAAAACTCAAATTTCTCAACATAAACTCGCATTGGATACCAATAGAATAACATCCATGACCAATGATGGATCACATTCAGATCGCCAAAAACGCAGAATTCCACCATATAAGCTCAGTAAACCCTTCAATAAATTAAAACAAAAAAGGGAAAATAACCTCAAAAACCATCGAAAAGATCAAGAAAACAAGATAATCAAGATCAAGAAAAAGGAAAGCAAGAACCGGATCTCGAGAAAATCAAACAAAAAAACCAGGATCGACGACGAATGAATGCATCAAAGAGAAATATCGAAGAAGAAGAAGAAGAAGATGAAGGAATGGGGGACCTGGTAGGCGGATGTGGCGACGCCGAAGACGAAGCCATCGGGGAAGTCGGTGCGAGAGACGACTTCGGGGAGTTCGCCAAGAGTAGCCATTGCTGGAAGCATTGGACTGGTTAGTGATCGTGGTTTTTTTATATATAGAGAGAGAAGCAAAGATGAATCTCGTGGAGTGGATTTACATCGAGATAAGGACTTTGCCCAGAATCGTGACAGCAACGTCTTTATCACCATACACGTATATGGTGGTGTTGACATATATGTGTGATTTGCCCAGATAAGGACTTTGTCTGAAAGGATAATAAAAGAAATATACATATATGTGTGTGTATATGGTGGTGTTGACATATGAATAATAAATTATTTTTTTAAAATGTGTGATTTTGACATGCTTGCTGTTACTGTCATGGAATTTTTTACCAAGTGAATCTACTTTGTGTATTTATTGTAATCTATGTTATATGTAGAATATGGGAAAATCTCAAATACTTCCATGATGGAAGAGTTTTCACTTTGAGAAAAAAAAAAAAAAATTTTAACAAAATTTGAATAAGTCATATCACAATACTTATGTCTTCATTATGTGGAAGCTAATATTTAATTTTTTTAAATAAAAGTATAAATATTATATATAAAAACTCAGTGTAAAAAAACTAAATGGGTGTTGATTAATAAAAATATTTTGTTTTGAAATTTTAATTTTAAAAATTTGAGATTCAATGATTCAGTGAAAATTCTTTTATGTTGCATAATAAATAAGTTTTTCACTCTTATTTTTTATATATGATTTAATTAACTTTCAAAACATATTTAAATAAATTTTTATAATAACGTGCATTACCAAACAAGCTTCTTTTGGCACAAAATAAGTGATTTTGACTACTTGATGCAAGATTGTGACCAACCTTTCACCAACCAACCATCTATTTATTATTATTATTATTATTATTATTATTATTTACCCTTGTTTGGTTCAAATGGGGAGATGAGAAGGGGAAGAGAAAATGAGAGGGAGTAATTAGTAGAAGAGAATGGAGGGTTTAAAAAAAAATTATATTTAGTTCACTAGAAGAGAATGAAGGGATAATCTATTTATTTTATTTGGCAGAGGAGGAGTGAGGAGAGATGTGATGTGTATTTTACCAATTTGTCATTTTATATAAATTTGACTATAATAATTTTTTTTATACATATCTACGATTATTTTATACAACTTTACTAATATTAATATTAATATTAATATTAATATTAATAGTTATTACTAATATTAATAGTAATATTAATATTAGTAATAATATTATTTGTATAATATTAATGATATCTATACTCTATATTAATTTCATCCCCTAATGTTCTTATTAATTAACGACACTTGGTGCATTCTTAACAGAAGGTGTGGTGTCATGAAGGATCATTCTAAGTGTTTTTTCTCCAATCTCTCTCTCTCTCTCTCTCTCTTTCTCTCAATAATTCCATGGCGAAGACTATGCCACTGCCGTCCTTAGATGCAGATCTCCAATCCCACCCTTGAACGGTGTCGGCTTTGTCACAATCACAACACCGACGCCGCAACACCATCAACAACAAACCCTAACCATAGCCCTCCCGATCTATCTTCATTCTCAAGAGAGGAGTGCTAGAGCGATGGGGCGACCTTTGTTCTCATCGACGTCTGGGGAGGCCGCTTCCTAGACCTTTCCCGTGGCAACCTTAAGCAAAAGCACTAGCAAGACGTCGCCGATGCCATGAGTTCCCGCAATGACTATACCAAGACCCGAGAACCGGCGTCCAGTGCAAGAACCGGATCGATACCCTAAAAAAGAAGTACAAAATCGAGAAATCCAAGATCTCGAACTCACTTGCGTCCTGATCTCCATGGCCCTTCTTTGATCGCCTCGATCTACTCCTCCGTCCTACCCACAAGCCGATCTAGCCGAAGTCACACCGTAAAAAGCTCCCCACCATCACCACCATTCAGTAGCCTCCACAGCCCCCCAACAACTTGAGATTTCTATAGCCTCTCTCACTCTCCATCTTCTATTCAACGATTTTCGAAGATTTCTGAGAAGGGGACTTAACGAGGAATGTAAAGCTGGGGATCTAGTCATCGCTGCCGGGCTTGCCCTGCGATCGCCGATCTCCTCCTTTATATTTGCTCGCCATGCTCGCCATCATGGCCTCTGTCTATGTATTTGTTTTTTTTTTGGTTGATTTGGGGTTTTTTTTTATGTAGGGTTTTCAAGAATTGATTGATTTGGTGGTATAGATATAACATCCGGCTTCAAAGATGATTTCGTAGAAGGCTGGCGTGCGAGTTTGTGAGAGAGAATGGGTTGGATGTGGTGGTGATCAACCCTTTGACTGTGATTGGGCCGATCATCATTCCGCCGGGAATCAATGCTAGCATGCTATGTTCTATCAACTTCTTGAAGTTTAAAAGTTTGATTTATTTATTTATTTATTTTCTTCTTGCGAATTTGGGTGCCTTTGTGATGATTTGGTAATTCTTTTAAACTTATGGGCTTTAAATCTCTTCTGTTCTTCAAAGTTTGTGCTTTTTTTTTCTTATTTGAAGTGTGATGGTGATGAGATGATAATTGTTTTTTTTTCTAACTTCTGGTAAATCTTTTTATTCTTAATTTTTTATTTCTTTTGAATTTAAATTTGATGGTGATGAGATGATAATATTTTTTTAGTCCTATCTATTGTGCTTTAAATCTTATTAAAGAGCTCGGTCGGAGAACCAGGAAGGTATTTAGATTTTTCATTATATTCATTTTGGGTTTTGTTTGTTGGAAAATCTGGGATTCCTGAAATTTATTGGAATTGGTTTTTTTAGGGAAGTATTTTGAAGTTCAATTTGGAGCTATTCTTTCATTTTATGGTGTTGAATTCGTTGGTTCATTGTACGGCGATCTAGGGGAAAAAATGAGACCTTATTATATAATTTATGATTTAGATTTTTAAGGGCAATGTATCTTGGGTGGTTCATCCAAATATAATTGATTTAGTTAATTCACATTTATTTTATAGGTGTAAGATTACGGAGAAAATACTATTAAGAAGGTTATTATTTTCCTTCTTTATGTTCTTTTGAATTTTGTGTCAAAGTTCAAAAAATATCCACTTCAAAACAAGTTTGGTATATACGCATACATATATAAATCTCTTTAACAAATTTTTTACTCAGGATTGATACCTGGCACCACCATTGACCCTCGAAATTTAAAATATTGTATTATTTTATAAAAACAATTTATATAATTAGATTAAATTGATAACGTAAATTATAATAATTAGAAAAATTAATTTGAATTTTGAAATACTAAGAATGCCCCATGGTAAGAAAAGGAAAACTAAATAAATGAATATATATATATATATATATATATACTAACTTAGATATATTAATAGTTTTTTAGTCATTTGTTAATTTTATTTTTCATACAATATTTGTAGATATAGAGAATAAACAATGTTTTTATTTTTAAGCTTCCAAAATCCATGATAATAAAAAATAGTTTTATGTGAAATGCTCTTTCACATCCTTTTAAAAATATAATTAAAGTATTGTAATAATAAAGCTAAAAATATATATTATAATTTGATTAAATTGATAACATAAATTATAATAATTAGTTAAATTAATTTGAATATTGAAATGCTAATAGTCTGATAGAAAGAAAAGAAAACTAAATAAATTAATATATATATATATATAATAAAAATATAACATATAATTGAAACATATAGCGCATTTTAATTATAATATAAATAATTATTTCTATATGGATAATTTAGTTTCTTTAATCATTATATAATTCATGCACTACAAAAAAAACAATTTTTTAGAAACAGTTTTTTTCATTCCTAATCCGTTGCTAATTTACTTTAAAAAGGATTAGAAACGGATTTTTTTTGTTTCTAAAAGCCTCGTTGCTAATCAATTAGAAACGAAAATAAAAAACGAAATTAAATCCCTTTTTAAATTCTAAAACAAGTTTACTTTCGTTTCAAAATTGTTTCTAAAGTTTCAAACAGATTTGAAACGGATTTGAAACCTATTTGAAACAAATAATATATATATATATATTCTTATAAATATTAAAATAAAAATAATTTTTATTTATAGTTTGTTTTTAAATATAAAAAATAAAAGGTATTTTAAACGAGAATTAATTTATTTATAGGAAAATAAAATTATTGTTTTCTTTAATTAATAAAAAAAACAATTTTTTAAATAAATTTGTTTAACCAAAATCTAAATTAATAATTATATATATATATATATATATGTAATTTATGAGTTTTTAAAATACTTTTAAAACCAAAAAAAATATTTTTCACAAAATATAAAATTAGAAATTTCTAATATGATTCTAAGTTAGAAACAGATTAGAAATATACTTATAATAAATTTCTAAATTAAAAACTAATTAAAAACGGAACTATATTCCATTTCTAAATTAGAAACAGATTTTGATTCTGTTTCTAATATGTAAAAAATTCCGTTTCAAAATTTTAGTTTGTAATTCATCGGTTCCTTGTAGTGATGGTTACGAATCTTATTATATTATTATTTGATTGTCTATTTATAAAGATAGAAACTTAAACTTAATACATTTGTTTTCAAAAAGATATGATATGTAATGTCTCTATGAGCCCAATATGATATGTATAGACTAGCTTTAATTTTTTTATTGTTAGATTGGTTCTAGAGAATGGTATTTTTTATATTAAAAAATAGGGAAATGCAACGAACATGGCATGCAATATTTTTTATATTTGTTTATTTTCACACGCTCTGATTGTTTTTTTCTCCTTTATTTATTACTCTTTTCCATGTGTACTATGCTCTTTTCTCAATGCAAGTATCACTGATTCACATGCAAACACATTAAACAAAATATTACCAAAAATTTCAATGTCAATGCATTATACACTAATAAAGTTTAATAAATTTGTTAGGGTATCTTTAATATAGGTTTAAAAAGTCAAAACCTATTTGAATCATTTAACATAAACACCATGCTATTTTATTTTTCTATTTTAAAAAATCTTTATGGCTGTTGAAATTATATATATATATATATATATATATGGCTAAACATCATCTGCGGACGTTCGTAGAGTCGTCCGCAGATGATGCCTGATTTTTATAGGGTTGGATGGGTCGTGATTGATTCGATTCTTGTCTCTGAGATTAATTGGACGGTTCAGATCAAAACACTGTGCATCCCACTTTTTACTGTGCTTATAAATAGTGCATAGTGTTCATTCGTCGAGCGATTGTGCGGCCGTTGGATTTTCAATCAGCGGCCCATATCAACGTTCGCGATTACGTTTACGTGAGCGTTGACGAGGATGCAACCTCTATATATATAATATCTAATGTTATCTTTTATATATATATATAGTTCAAACATGAGCAACAAACTATTTATGTGTGTGTATATATAATTTTTTTTTAATTAGTTTTATTTATTTTAAAATAAAATCAGAGTTTATATTTGGATATTTTATCTGAGTTTATATTTGGAATTTTTCTGGGGAACAATTTATTAATTTTTTTAAAAACATGTAGTTTAAAAGTAAACATATTATCTTTTTTTTTAATATGTAAAAAACCTAAAAAAAAAATCTCCTAGTTTATTATTCTTAATTTTTTTCATTTATATTTGTTTATAATATTATGATAATTGAATTTATTTGTAGGTAAAATTTTTAACAAATGAAAAATCAAAAACCTATCGTTGTTACTACCTAATTTAAAGTAATGTTGAAGGAAATACTTGAAAAATTAAAGTTACCACCAGCAAGTTGTAAATGTGAGAAAAATGACTCAGATCATGGACCAAGTTTTGTAGCAAAAGTTAAATTTGAAAACAGACTTGGAAAACATGAGCAATCTATATTTAAACCGTATTTAAAGAAGGAAGCTGAAAATGAAGCAGCTTTGCGGGCTATAAGGCATCTTCAGAATATTTATAATATTGTCATGAAAGATGTAAGTGAAAGAAAATTACATGGACTTAAATATGAAATGGAGGATTTGAAAGATGTTAATGAGAACTTGACTACTAAACTTTCTAAACATATTAATGAGCTGGAGGAGCTGAAGATTAAGATGAAAATAAATGTTTCAAAACAATCGGGTATCATAATTAGAACATATATATATATATATTTGATTAATGTTTTGAGTTTTATATATATAGTCAACTCAAAACATTAATCAAATATATATATATAGGCAACTCAATACATTTATCAAGATATGCACAATTAGTGGTTGTATATGATAATGCATGTTAAAAAAATATTAAATGCATTTCTACCATAAAAAATATTCATCTACCATACAATAATACTACAATGTATTACCTTTTCCCTATACATGGATTCATCTACTATAAAAAATATTCAGATTTTTGACAATGAAAATGTTGAGGCACCTATTCAAAATAACCAAACTGCATTAACAACAAATGAACAACTTCTAAGTTTTGATTCAAACATCATCAAGGTAAGTATCTTCCCTTTTAAGAAAATTTAAGAATAATTTACTTAAATTTATATCATACAATTCAATCATATATATATATATATATATACTTTTCAAATTTCTCCAAAAAATTCAATTTCATTGTGCCATTAAAATCGAAGATGTCGACATATCTAGCGGTTGGTACTATATTGCTCGCAATGAATGCCTAAAACACTTGAAGAATGGGAAGGAAATTTTTCTGGCCAAAAACATTGCCCAAAACCACCATAAATAACATAATAACTCCCTTTGAAATGCATATTTTTCTATGTTTATTTACAAATTTAATTTATATATATACTCTAACACATTTATTTATAAATCTACATAATACAACTTTCATTAAGTATTAAGGACAACACTGGAGAAATGCAAATAACTGTTTTTGAAAGACATGCTGAAATTTTCACTTTCACATATCTTTCCTCATTACCATTTGCTGAAGAAATCTCCAAATCAAAAGTACCAGATTACATAACCCAATTGAAAAACAAGATGGGGCTTTTGCAGGTGTACCCCTAAAAAATTTTGAAATTGCATATTTGCCCCTAAATAAAAGTTAATTGAATACATACCCTTGAATAATATACATAATTGCGTATATACCCTTGGGGTTCAAATTAGTTGAAAAATCATCTATTAATAAACAACAAATATATAAAATTACCATTATATCGTTGCGTATATACCCTTGAAAAGTTTTTTTTAAGTTGTATAAGGGTTATTTTGGACCTTTTGTATATCTTAATCCAAGTTATAACCATTATTAATCAAGTTTGATTACCGAAATCTAACAGTAAGGGCATATCCGCAATTACCTATATTTTTCAGGGGTATATATACAATTATGTTTTTTCAGAGGGTAAATATGCAATTATAAAACTTTTGAGGGGTTTATAACCAATTCTCCCAAACAAGATTTAATTCTACTATGGGCCTCTCAAAGAAAGCAGTATAAGAAAAACCACTTAGATATAGGGCTTATGGTGCTAAACAACTAAAAATTGAATATGATGTTTTAACTTCAACATCACAGCATCAAATTCCATTAGAGCTTTACCCTGGATAACTTGAAAAAAAAAAAAAAAGTTAAAAAGCAAGTGAGTCACCAAAAAGATTAGTGAGCAAATTATTCCCCGATTTTTTTATATTGATGAGAAAATAACAATGCATTACATTTGTTTGCAAGGGCAAAGAAAAAATGAGTTTAAGTTTTAAACCACAAAAAGTGGGAAAACCAATATCGAAAATAGTTTTACATGTGTGTGCATTTTATTGTATTATATTATTGTTTGATGGTTCTAGTGAGTAGTGTGGTAAGATAAGTCACTCAATAACTCACTCGAAGATTGGACACACACACACACACAATCAAACAAGAGCAAGGAGACACGCAAGTTGGTAACCCAGTTCGGCACAACCTTGCCTACATCTGGGGACTCAAGACCGGAGAAACAATCCACTAAAAGAGGCTTAATAATAAAGAGTACAACACTCTCTCACTCTCTCAAGACAAAGAAAATCCTTTTAAGATTAACCGATGCCCACTCTCCTCAACCCTCATCAAAGGGTCTTCTCACTTGGTGGCTCATCATAAATCTTCAAGCAGAATATCTTATATAGATGCACCGACGTCCAAATAAATCTTCCACTTTTAGAATTCTCCGCAACTTCCTAACTTGGACACCTTCTAAAGTTAGATGTTGCAACACCGAATTGCAACATTGTCCACCTTATTAAACATGACTGAGTTCTAGCGAGTTGCATTCGAATCTTCCTTCCTCACGTCATTTCAATAGGTCTCCTCTCCCGAGGAACGCACCTACCAAGGCACACGCAACCATCTCACCAAAGATGGTCATCGAAGATCTCTCGATCTTCTTTCCAAACTTGGCCCAAGTTTGGTCTTCCCAAATGATCTTCTTTTGACTTATGGACATATTGTTACTAAACTTGATCTCATATTCATCCAAGTTTAGCCTTCAATATCTTCAAGTATGATCTCCAATCATCCATGCTTGGATCTTCAAATCTTCAATCAATCTCCATATATGATTAGGCTCTTTGAATAGATCTGCCAATAATTAGCTCTTAAATCATCCTTTAAATTGTATTGCTAAATATGGTTTTGATAATCTCATTGGCTTGTCCTTGCCTAACTTAGTTTGTGTCTTCAAATAGCTTTGTACCAAACTAAGCTTTGTGTCTACTAATAGCTTCATATCAAACTAAGTTCCATACAATCTTCATGATCTTGAATTCTTGTCAATGATAGAATATTCCTCTCCCTCTTTAAAACAGATCTTTTCAAAAAAGAGTTCTATCAAAGATATGATTTATCATCCCGGATCTTACCAAGGATAGATAAACATACTTTAAATAAAGTTTACCCTTCTTGAAAAGATCCTTTTTAACTTGATGCACTTTCCAAAAATAGTTGATTATCACATGACTTCATTGAAAGGAATATCTTCTAAATATCATCTTCATCATAATCATCTAACCCTTGTAGCTTCACATGTTATGACATCAATATTTTGTCACAACATCATAGTCATTACTTCCTTTGCTGAATCATCATGCCACATCATTTTCCTTTTGCCATGTCACTACTTAGCTTCTCAAATAATGCCAATCCACGACGTCAGACCTAACATTATCAAACTATATAATATTTAATCACTATTACTGATGTTAAAACTTTATATCTGTGTTTATTTTAAAATAAAATTCATGTTAGATTTTATTATTATTAGACCCCATTTATCTTTAATTCAGTTAATTTATGAAAAAATAATTATTTATACATTTACAAAACTAACTATTTTTTTTACAAATACCCATAGCGTAAGCGCGAACCACCCTACTAGTTATTATTAAACTAATACTATACTAACTCATTCTTTATATTTTTCATATTTTTATATTATTATTATTATTATCTCAAAAAATTTTATAGTATTATTAATTTTGAATTGACACATACAAATTTTAAAAAAAAAAAAAAAATAATATGATAGTTGAAATCATGTTTTAAAAAGATATTATGATAATTTTTTAAATTAATAAAGAAAATTTTGGTTTTTTCATATGGATTAAAGTTTAAAGTTTTTGTGGAATAGTTCCATCCCTCTAGTTGCTGAGGTATCAAAGATACTTAACACAGAACAATAGAGAACAACAAGTACTTTCACTAAATAATAGATACTATTACAAGTACGAACAACTCAGACAACGCAGACACCAAACACAGAGAACAGAAAACACACGCATAGAGAACAACAACCACAAGAACGAATAATTCAAACAAATATATAGAACAACTACTAGTCACATAACAACAGAGGATCTCTAGAGAAGTCATCCTCTTCATCTTCAAAACAACCTGGAGAAATTATTTGCAAGATCAATAAGGCAAAATCGTCAACAAGAGGCTCAAGGCCCAAGTCAATATCACCAAACAACCATTACTCCCCCCTCACTACTTGCTACCCCTCCAAAATCTCCCAACTAAACAAGAATTAATGAATATAAACAAATCACGGGATCAAACTCAATATTTAAATTGAGAGAAAAATAAGGTGATTCAAACACTCAAATACCCAAGTTAAGACAGAAAACTCTTCTATTTCAAAAGATTCTGTGAATCTAATGATGTTTTTTTTTTGGTACAATATATTTTCTTTAACTATTTCCATTATTGCTCAAGCTCAAGATGCCACAGCTTACGTGGAAATTAAGTTAAAAATGAAGTAGAATAATCAAATAACAAACACTAAAAATGAAAATTAAAAACAGATTACAAAAAACCTAGATACAGAATGACACCATTAATCAAGTCTACATCTTCATCTTTAAAACATTTCAAATCCCTTCTTAAACTATGGTTACGAAAGTCGTCATTCATGACAACCTTGTTCTATAGAAACCACAAGAAAGCTTCAAATTAAGTATTGCTGCATGAAATGGAACAAAGAACAGCAGGAATTTTACTTGATATCAAACTCATGGATGCAGAGATTTGGAACACTAAGGATCCAAAACAAAGGTGCATGTTATACAAAATCATCAGAATAAATCAACAATTGAACTACCTCAAAAGAACTATGCTTCAATGCTGATTGCCGCCGATTGTACTTGCTCCTCTTCCAGCGACTTCACAGCGGCAATGAGACTCCGAGTAATTTCCTTGAGAGGCACACCGTCCTCCTTCATTTCCTCCAAAAGTTGTTCAGCCTTGCGCCAATCAAGAGCCTTTAGGCACAAAGACTGTATCATCTTGTTATATTCATCTGTGTTTGCTTGCATTCCATCTTTCTTCATCTCCTTCCAGATATCAATGGCCTTATCATACTCCTCCATTTTGCAATATCCCCGAGTGAGTACATGATAAGTGGCCGGGCTGAGCCTGGAATGCCTTTTCCGGGCTTCAGAGAAGATATTATAGGCCTCATCCATCATACCACCTTTCGCATAACCACTCATAACAACAGTGTAAGTATACACATCCGGCCTTAGCCCTTTACTCTCCATTACTTTCATCAAAGCTATTGCATCCTCCATTTCACCTCTTCTTGAGAAAGAGGTGATCACAGAGTTGAAGACAGCTTTTGCTGGTGCCGGCCCTGACTCCACCATTCTCAAAACCAGCTTCTCTGCCTCCTTAACATCTCCAATTCTACACAAACCTTTAACAACATCAGCAAAAGATTTAGTTGCATTCTTAAGGGACTTCTTGTCATACTCATCAAGCAATTCGCATGCCAAGCAAACAGTTTCATTGTTCTTGGCTAAGTGGTGAACTAACAAATCCAACCAAGATCTCTCCTGGCATATCTCCTTATCTTTTGCTACTAAATACACCAAATATGCTTCTTTTGCCTTTTTCCCCTTGCAAAAGAAAGCAATAATCTTACCAATCTTCTCCTTATCACGTAAGTTTCCTGAATCGATCATCTTCTCGCAAACAGACCAGGCGGTATCAAACATAGATCGCTTGCCAAGTGCTTCAATTGTATAATAATAACTATCTCCATCCGGAACACAACCGAAATCAGTAAATTTCTCAAACACCTCAAGACCAGCCTTGCTTTTCCCCAATTTCCAAAACATTGAAATCAAGTCATTGAGGACCACAGTGGTCACCATTCCTTTCTCCACACCAATTTCCTTAACCAAATCCCACAACATATAAGCTTCTTCCTTCCAAAGTTCCGGCAAATTACTAACTGCGAGCACAAGAAGCTCAACTGCTCTTGAACACTTCACTGATTGACAATTCCTTGAAGCCCATTTGAAGAATCCAACAAGATTTTCACCAGAAATATTATCAGTTTGGATCACTCTCACTGCAAAAGCTTCACTCAATCTCAAGTCCATCTTATCCAAGCTTAATTCCAATGGCTCTACCAATGTGCTCTGAAGAAGAGATAGAACACTCTCAACTTGAACATCATCCACCTCATGAATCTCATTCCCAACTCCTTCCGATGCTTCTTGTGAACCAAAAACATTTATAGAATCATCGGCACCTACGCTCTCCTCCCAAAGCGAGCTCAAACTATCAACATCCGCCGCCTGTTTGCTTAATTCTTGCAAATCGTCACCTTTTTCGTTCAAATCAACAGAAGAAGCCTCCGATTCACAAGAATCATCAGCGTCGATTGCGTTCCCAACGGTCCCAGCATTGGAATCATCTGCTTCTCCGGAATGGAAACTAGGGTTCGTAGAGTAAAGTCTAGGGTTTTGGAGGCGGGTGAAGGTTGGGAGAGTGTGGTCAGGCTGTGTGCGAACAACGATTAGGGTTTCTTGCGGTACCTGGCGGTGGAGCGGAGAACGCTTTGGTCTAGGGATTCGGAGAAGCCATTGCCGAGCTTTGGAGCTCCACATCTCGCCGCCGGATGGCCAAAGGGACGATGGGACTCGGTAGAACTTAGATGAGATCGCGCCCGACGGTGACGTGCAGAACGTCCGGCGACCGGCGACGGAATGGAGGCAAAGGAGACGGTGGCGGCTAGGGTTTTGTTTAGAAGTAACTGGGAATTTGGTGCAGTGGCTGTGAAATTTGATTTGAATTTTGGTAAATTTAGTTTAAGCCCTCATCAAAGTTCATATTTACTATTTAATCTCTGATTAACAAGTAAACTTCTATTTAAGCCCTTCTCAAAATATTATTGTTACCAACGACCCATGTGGTCTATTGATAGCCTGGTCTCCGATAGAATCATTCACAGGTGATGAGAATTTGAATCTTGGATGAGGGTATATTTTTGAGAGTGTGGGTAATGAATGTGGAAAGGTGGTCCTAGCGCCCATATGTGCGCTGCCTTTCTTAACAGCCTATCTGCTCATTGCACAAAAAAAAGAAAAAAAATTGTTATTATTATTATTATTTCTTTTTTCTCGAGTCATGCAATATTGGCTCGAAAGTGTCCTCGCATAGGCCTCTCGTAGAACCTTGAGTATTACAAGCTCCAGAACTCAAACTCAAGACCTTTCAATCTATTACAAGGCTCACGACTGGTTTCAAGTAAATTTATAAATAACTCAAAAGTGTTTGATAATAATTGAATATATGTGTGGGCTCCTTTCTTTCCACCCGGCCTTTAATTAGGGTATGACCGGTTGAAAAGCATGGATCACAAATCAAAATTTAATTTTTATATTTCGAGATGATTACGGGTTCATAACTCCTATTAGGGCAAGCCCCTAATATTAATCACCCGATACGATGTCATGGGAACCTCCGATTGAAAACAAGTGTGAATGAGAAGAACTCGAATAAACATGATAATTTTTTATATTTAATTTCAAAGATGCATGCGAATACATGATCATAGACAAGAATACAAAAGTAGAGAGCTATTCTCTAAGAGAGCTTAACAAGAGATTTTTTTTTTTAGAAAGAGCTATTTTTATCATGCTCTTCAAAAATTTATTTTTTTTTAGCTGGCGCTCTTAGCTCCTATACTAAAAGTGTGTCAGAAGATCCTTTTAGCTTTGTGGATGTAGCTCTCCTCGATTTCTTTTTTTTATGTGGGTTTGTGTCTTGAAACATAGCTTAGTCCAAGCTGCGGCCACTTTATATTTACGAGTTGCCTACTTGGTCACTTTTTGCTTCTTTTATCGCTGAAGACTTTGGCTCTTTATGCTTGTAAAATCTCCAGCTCCTTGACTTGTGAAACTCCTCAAGTCTTTGGCTTCTTGGTGCCTTAAAAACTCGAGAGTTGCATTTGTCGTTTACATGATGCATTCAGGTCTTAGCTCTTCAATGCTTTTAAGCCTTGACCATTTGATTTTTATTTTTATTTTTATTTTTTTTTTTTTTTTTTTAAGTCGTGACCTTTAATATGGTTAGGTCATTAACTTAATAATTTTGACTTGATTTTAAAATGGACATCTTACTCATTTTTTTTTTGAAAGAGACCTGACAATAGGCTTAAGAAAATCTTTGCCAACTCAACTTTTTCAATAAGTGTTGACGAGAAGCATGCATTTTTTTTTTTGAAAATTTTCATTCATTTTTTTATCATCATCTCTTCTGTGAAATTTTCATTTTTACTCTTCCTTTCATTTCAAGAAAAGATTTTTTTTTTTACTTTTCATTGTACCTCTTTTCACTCCAACGGGTGTCAAAAGACCTCCAAGTGAGCTTAAAGAAATCTTTGTCAACTCTTCTCTTTTTATGAGTGTTGATGAGAGATATTTTTTTTTGTGAACTTTTCATTTTTTTATCACTTCAAGGAAATTTTTTTTACTTTTTTTTTCATTTCACTTTTTTACTCCAATGAGCGTCAAGAGACCTCAAAGTGAGCTTGAAGAAAGGGTTTGATTTTTTTATGAAAAAGATTTCTCTTTACTCCCAAAGAGTGTCAAGACTTCAGGTGGAATTAGAGAAATTATGAAAAAAATTTCTCGTTACCCCCTGAAAGTCGAGACTTCAGGTGGAATGAGAGAAATTTATAAAAATTTTCTCGTTACTCCCCAAGAAAGCCAAAGCTCGAGGTGGAATTAGAGAAAATATGAAAATTTTTTCGTTACCCCAAGAGAGCCAAAGCTTCATGATGGAATTAGAGAAAATATAAAAATTTTCTCGTTACCCCAAGAAAGCCAAGGCTTCAAGGTGGAATTAGAGAAAATTTTATTAAAAGTCTCGTTACCCCAAGAAAGCCAAAGCTCATGGTGGAATTAGAGAAAATATGAAAATTTTCTCGTTACCCCAAGAAAGCCAAAGCTCAAGGTGGAATTAGAGAAAATTTTGTGAAAAGTCTCGTTACCCCAAGAAAGTCAAGGTGGAATTAGAGAAATTTCATAGGATTTTTTCTAGAGGAAGCCTGCGAAGAAAAATTACCAAAATACCCCCACTCAAATTCATCCTTTACTTTTTTTTTTCCTCATTTTTTTTTACTCTCTCTTTTTTTAACCCATCCTTTCATTTTTTCCATATTTTCCTTTCTTCTCTCATTTTACTCACCCTTCTATTTTTCCATATTTTTCCTTCTCTCTTTTTTTCAAACTCACCCTTCCATTTTTTTTCCATATTTTTGTCTTCTCTCTTTTTTTTTAACTCATCCTTCTTTCATTTTTCCATCTTTCTCTTTTTTTTTTACTCACCCTTCATATATTTGTTTTTTTTTATCATTTTTTCTCTCAGCCTCTTTTTTTTACCAGAAATGCCCCCTCACCAATAAACTTCTCCTCCATATATCTTTTTTTAAAAGAAAATATCATCATTCTAAAAGAAATCAAATATGGGAATATAGCAAAATAAGACACAGGGCCTAAACCAATTTTTAAAGGAGCATGCTTGGAGTTTCTAACCATGATAATAATAATAAAAAAAAACTTTGCAAGGAGATCACCTCTCTGGAGCCAATCAATCCTTCAACATGAGCAATGAACAAACTCGAAGGACACTTCAAATCCCATGCTCGTCCAATCTTTTACCAGCTCCTAAGCTTCTGTGAACCATCACCACCAAAAACACTGCATCTCGTTAATAGTGTGTCTATCCATGCCACCAATTCTAAACTGAAATGTCCTAAAAGGAAGTTTGCATTGGCCTTTCACCAAAGGAAAAGTTCCTAAATATCTCATCTGCATCAAAATCAGCCTCATAAAATCCATTATATCCATTATTGTAATTCCTAGAAGTAGGTCTGGCAACACCATAATTTAGCTCCTCTGAAACCACAAGATCATTTCTTCTCCGGGTCTCTTTATTGCTGAGACATTAGAAAGCCTTAGGAACAACTTTAAACGCTTCATCTGAGCCAAGTACATTTTTTAGGTGGATCTTTAGAGATATCTTCTTGTAAGCTTTGCGGACATCTTCAACTATGCAACTCCTCTCTGACCCCAAGATTTTGTAGAAATCCTTTTATTATTTTTATATCTTCCTCACAATGGAAGTCTGCTCCTCTGTACACCAGCGTCCGGATGGCCAGTTTCTTCTGCCGAGGGAGCATCAGATGGGTTGGCGTCATTAGAGAAGATGAGTGATTTTGAGACGCTCAACCACGGGAGGCCACCAAAAGTTCGTCAACGGGGACTGGGATCCAAGCAAAGGGGTTTAGAGATGAGAGAGGATCCGAATCTCGTTCCCCACCTTGTCATTACAGTGGCGGGCCTACGCGTGAACAGGCCGGCGAGCAGAGCGCTTTACGACCACAAGACAGCCATCGCCGAGCACAACCTGTAGACTGTGCTATAACTATCACGGCCAAGCAAGGTCTTATCGGAGAAGCTGGACATCGTTGTCTCAAACCCGCGGCAGCTGAAGACTCGAATTAGAGGAACGACGTCGAGAAAGAGGACGAACTCACCGAGTAGTAGTGGCCAAAGAGAGAGAAAGAAAACCCTTGTAAACACCACAGACGATGGTCTCATAAGCCTCGGCAGCGGTGCGGTTGTAGATGGAGATCGGGAAAATTCTCTCGGCGATGTTGATAACGGGACTCTGGCCCATGACGGCGAGCACCATGAAACCGATCCGGTGAGTACTGCCGGCCACATTGAAGATCGAGGTGCAGAGATGGAGAGAGAGAAAGAAAGCCCGGGGAGAGAAGAGAGAACACCAGGAAGAGGAGAGAAGAACAAACACGAGAGAGAGAGAGATGGAAAGAAATGCATGCTCGTCATGATGCATGCACGTGCATTTTTCCTCAAAAGAAAAGAAAAAAAGAAATGCATGAAAGAATCAAGTGGGACCATTGCATTTTTCTTTTTAATGCATGAAAGAAGAATCATGCATAGAATGTACGTGGCATGCTCTCAAATTTAAAAAAAAGTATCATTTTTAAAAGTGGGGCCCAGTGTATGTAGAGGCATGGAGAGACATCATGCTCATCATGCAAAAACTAAGGTTTATTATCATTGCATCTATTTTTTTCTTATTTTTACAAAAAAATACAGTACCTCTTTTTCTTGCAGATCAACTTCCTTGGCCTATCCTTCTCCTTCTTCCTTCTCACTCTTCTTCAAAATTCTCTCTCTTTTTGTTTAATTTCTCACTTTTTCTTCAAAAATCTCTCTGTCTTTTTTTCCTGGTTCTTCTCTTTTTTTTTTCCTTCGTTTCTCCTTTGTTCCTTTTTTTCCTTTTTTTCCTTTGTTTTTTTGTTCCCCGAAATCCTCAACACCCCCTAGAATCTCCAACTCCCAGGAGATTTTTTTATTTTTTTATTTTTTTATTTTTTTTATTTTTTTTATTTTTTTTTATTTTTTTGAATTCAAAATTTCCTATCTTATCCATAATATATATTTTTCATATATATTTGAATTTCCCTCCTTTTTTTATTATTATATTTTTATTCATTATTATAAAATATATATGTATATTTTTTTAAATTTCAAACGACATGTATATATATCTTCAAATATATATACATATATTCTCTCCTCTTTTTTTATATCATTATTATTATTATTATTTTATTATTTTTTATTTACCCCCCTACTTTTATTTGGAATAGGATAATGCCCCTTAACTCTTTTTTTTTGCTCCTATTTGAAGTAGGAGAATATGATTTATCACTATGATTTTTGTTTATCTCCTTTTTTTTTGTTTGATATGAATTCAGAGCACAATGCTAATTTCCTAATGGGATTAGGAATAATAATTTTCTATATAAACAATATGTTTGGAAATTTTATAGATTCTATCAAAATAAATTGATAAATATAATGATAAAGCAACATTTTACTTCTTTTAAATATGGAACAAATTCACACAGTATATAACAGTCTTATTAAATCATTTGATTATTATGATTATTTAAACTTAAGTGTATTTTATATTTTTCTTTTTGTATGTTTTTTAAGTTTGATATGGTTTTGCATTCTTGGTTTTTCTTATTTTCATTTCTATCAGATTTAAATGCAAACCTAAGAGCTAGTCCAAAAAAATAATATTTTATATATTTAAATAAGTGATTTTAAATTTAATTTTTTATATATACAAAAATAAAATAAAACCTGACCACTTATGAATAATAAATATTAAAATAAAATAAATTAGATAATTGTTTTCGGAATTAAAATCCAATTTGATATGTAACTAAATCATATGATGAAATCTAAACATGTTGGGAAGCAACTCAAAATAACATCTTTCAATTGAATTGAGCAGTAATCCATATATGTATATATATATATATATATTTCAATATTTATTTATACTTTAATACTTGCTTCTCATGTCTTGCGAGGTGAGGACACGTGGGTCGGGGTTGAGTCTTGCTCTCCCCATACATGTATGTCCCTGGTTCTGGTGCTTGTCGCCTTTCTCAAAAAAATAATTTGACTATGAGTTATTACATTGTGATATAATTTATTAAATTGTTCAGATTTACAAAACAATCGTATCATTATAATTATTTCAAAACAAGAAAAATAATATTTTTACATAAGCATATTAAGAAGTTCATGTTCAACATTTTGTAATTAGGTTAATGCAAATAAAGACTAAAAAAATAAATGTACCATCCGAATTAATTACTCTAATAAACAAAATATTAAAAATAGCAAGTACACTTTTATTTATGATTACTTGACATATCCCACATGAAGAGGTTTAAATTTTTGTTGAGCTTGTTCAATACAAACAATTGTTCATGACTTAACTCCTAAAATCAAACAATACAAAACATTTGATCGATCTCACTCTATCACTTTTCCTTTCTCTCTTAGCTTGGCAATTTCGGCTTTCATAGCTTCCTTCCTCTTCTTACTAGCTAATACTTTAGCAGTAACACCACTCACATTGGGGTCAATTTTCTCCTCCGGAGAGGGCGGCGGAGGCCGTCGTGCCGCCGCCTTTGCACTCTCGGCACCGATGAACATTACAGTTGCAACTCCAATCAAACTATTTGTAAATGTCCTAAACCATAACCATTAAAAAAAAATTTCATTAAGCTTAAAATTAAGAAACAAAGAATATACACATTATTCATCTATAAATGTCATGATTATATGATACAACTATATAAAATAACAGTTGATAAAACTTACCTTCTGTGATGAAGATTGGGGATTAGAAAGTGAGGTTTCTTTGGAGTAGTTGGTGAAGAAATGGGCAATGGAGAAGTGGCTGATGGTGGTGGTCTTGCTAAGTGATTGGCCATCAATTTGCTCTGAAATGTTGGCAATGTCACTGATGTGATGATGATGATGATGATGATGAAAAATGAAGATGATGACACGGATATTTGTTAATGTTGAAGTTCATTGATATATCCAACAGGAAGATAAGAAATGTTTGCTATTGGTGAGTGTTGAGATAATGTCCACATAGATAAGGACTATGTGGTTGTCACTTTGAACACCTTGGCATGCATTGGGTTTAACCATTTCTTTTTTTAAGGACCACAACAATGAAAGAAACTATTCTATTGTTCTCCAGTGACAAGAAATACATTGATATAAATGAAAAGAAAAAAAAAATATTAATAGGAGTTGGTTCGAGTAGTGAAACTTGAATCATTTTAATAAGTGATTTTGAGGTTGAGTTTTTATATATTTTTACTGAAAAAAATCAATAGTTTATATGGTTTTTTTATACTTCATTTTGGATTAGTTTAAAATCAAAAACTTAAAAAAATTTATCAAATAAATCAAAAGAAAATAGTTATTATTAATTCAACAATTATATAAAAAAAATTTCGTCTTAGGATTATATTAAAATATTTATATTGATCTTTAATTTTTTTTTTCATAACATTTTTTACGAATATCACAAATATATTCATTGCTATTAATGATGTAAATTTAAAAACTATAGTTCAAATATCAAAAAAAAAAAGTTCTAACAATTATAGATCATATAAGTCACCTAAACATACGTTATTGAATAATTTTATTTATATAAATTTATTAGTTACACGGTAAACTTGTTTTGACAATTAATGCACTTCTACACATATTTTTCTATTGACAAACTCTTAAATAAAAAACGCTTGTCGTCTATTATAAAAACAAAAAAAAATATTTCGGGTCATGTGTTGTCACAAGAAGCATAACTATGATGTTAAAAATAAGAATAAATTTGATTGTAAAAAAAAAACATTATATAACAGGACACAAATTTGCTACAAAGCTTCAAATAAATAAATATATAGAATATTTTAAATGAAAAAAAAAAATGCAATTTGAAGATAATGGAAATCCCTACCGTTCATCTCCAAGATGATTTATTTTGGACCGTCCATCTTGAAGCCCTCTTCCTCGTTTGGAACTTCAAAACCCTCAAATCTAAAAAGCGCGGGAAAAGAAAGCAAAGCCGCGAAGGATATGGAAATGGCGGTGGATGGAGAGGCGAAGGAGATCTGGAAGGGAGGAGCTGGATCCGTGCTAAGCCTTGCCTCTGGTTCCTCGATCCCCGTCCGCTATCACTCCCTCTTCGCTTCGCACGATGATCTCCTTCTCCTCGAGGTCGACGAGAAGCTCCTCCCTGATATCCTCAATCACCGGTACTCCTTTTGATTATTCTTTCATTGTTGTGCCATCCTCGTTTTCACCATGGCTTAATTGTTTGCTTGAATCACTTATCTCGATTTCTAGGATGCCTTGAATTTTCGAGCTTTTCTGTTACTTGATTTGGGGATTGATAATTGGAAATTAGGGTTTGCTGTTGTGATTTGTGAACGCTTGAAATCTAGGATCAAATATGATATCTTCCCTTTTTATGTATGATTTCTGATTAAAAAAAAATTGCTTCTTTGTATTTGGCCTGTAATCTTTTCATCAAGAAAAATAAGGTTGATGAGGCCATTGATTTTCATGCATTTGGTGTTTGATTTAGGTTTTCTCTGCAAATTTTAGGTTTTGAGATGTTGGTGATGTGCATCAATTTGATCTTGGCATAAGTCTTATGTTGAGAGAATGAGTCTTGGTAGATTGGTTTAAGACAAGTGGATAATTTCTAGAAGTTGGGATTAAGGTTATTTATCTATAACCATTTCTAGAATCCACACCAGAGGGGGCATTGTATGTTTGATTGCTTATTTATGGGGTTGATCATGTAAACCTAAACCCAAGATTTGATGTGGATTAGGTTTGTCAAACAACTCATAAGAGTTTCTAAGATATTCTCCAAGTGAAGAGTCTGGGCTTGATAAGTATTAATGATAAGTAAAGTGCAGACTAGGATTTACTAATATTACATTGTACTTTATTGTTTGGAAATTTCAAAAAAAATCTTAGGGACACTTTTTTTAACTTTCATCTGTAGACTATTTGGACAACCATGAAATTGTTGAAAACCATTTGGGTTGAAGACTCAATCATGTAGTCCAATATACAACCAAGCGACGCAGTTCGCCTGTGAGGTCCTACCCATTTCAATTTTATTCTTCTGTGGGTTTAATTCTGCATTAGTTGATGAAGGCAATTGGGATATATATATATATATATGTCCATGTCCAATAGCCAATTATGGCATTCATCAGCTAACCCATAGACATGACCGTGCTGAGGACCTACCCTTTGTCAAGAAGGTACATCCATAAAAAAAAGAGTAAGGGATGATAAAGAAAGTAAAAGTTGGTAATCAAGGGCATACTAGACCTGTATTAGGAACAATTCAGTTCCTATCATCAATCTGTTGTCTATGGGCTTATCTAATGATGAGCCAACTCGGTGTACCAAGAGCCTAATTTTGGTTCCATGGTTAGTCTGAATGCCTCAAAAGGGATTTTTAGCCTTTGGTTTATATCAAGGGATGTGATTTACTACATTACATATTTTAGTTTAGTATCAGAGGTTAACCATTGATAAATAAAATCTTTGGTAAGTTCTTAGTTATTTTATTACATATTTGTATCCGCACTTTTTTAGTTTGACCCATGGTAAATAGAAGATAGCTTAGGTTTGCTTGTGGCAAGTTTGTTTATGAAAGTCAAAGGCAATCGTATAATAGTTTGCCTTAATACAAGAATGCTCTATCATATCCTCAAAATATTTTTCATATTTGAAATAAATGCAACGCTATTTAGCACACAAAGTGTATCTCTTGTTAAATTATAATAACAATGTTATCATTCATCTGAAATGTTTTTACAGAGCATATTTGAAATAAAGGCAATGCGATTTAGCACACAAAGTGTATCTCTTGTTAAATTATAATAACAATGGTGTCCTTCATTTGATTTAGAACATGCATTCGAGGCCAACCTGACGAGGATGCAGTGCTTTGCACTCCTACTGCAACTTATGCTATGAAGTTTGTGGGCACCTCAAACACCGTGTTGCTTATTCCTCCAGGGGATGCCACATCCTCAAACCCAGAAATGCAAGTTGAAGATACTGACAAGCAGGATATACCTATGCCACAATGCGTAGCATCAGTAATCAAAGTGGCCCCAGGCAACATTGAACTGATCCAAACAGCGCCAAGGCTTGAAAAGTTGAAAACACTTCTCAGTCAGAGGCCTTACAGACTTGAAGAGGATTTGGATGATGGTCTGCAGTTGAAATCAGGCCTTTATAGATGGGAAGATTTAGTTGAACTAATTCAGGCTAGTGAAGAAGAAATAAGAGTTGGATTGAAATCTCTCTCTGCGGTAGAGCTTGATGGATTCTGGAGGATAGTTGACCAGAAATCCATGGACGGAATTCTTGACATGATCCTAAATAACTCCATCCTGCATGATTGGCGTCTCAATGCACTCATTGAAGATGAAGTTTTATCTATTATGGAATCTGATGGATTTCCTCGCAGAATTGTTCTTCATTGCCTTGACACATTTGGAAATGCATTGGATGGTATGGAAGGCTGTGTATGGAGCCTGGATGAGAAAAAAGTTTGTCTTCGTTTTGCTGCACGAGTATTGGGTGCTGAAAAGATGAAGCTAGAGGTTTTCATGGAGAAATGGACAAGGAATGCTCCTTCAGGAATGCAAGTAAACTTGCAAATGCTCGAAGGAGAAATTCTCTTTGAAAAATTGAATTGAAACTTGGATCCGCCGGTTCAGTGTATCTGCTCTTCCATCAACCCCGGCAGAGCGTTTTGCTGCACTGTTCAGAGAGCGGCCAAAGTGGGAGTGGAAAGACTTGGACCCTTACATAAAGTAAAGTTTAGATCATACACTATAATTCTTTGATCCTGCATTTATGTATGTATATATATATATATATTGACAGCATTTGATCTTTTTTTCAGGGATTTGAAAGTTCCAGGCCTCTCTGCAGAAGCTTTGCTAATCAAATACACTCGGAGAACACAACCAAGTGCTGATGTAGAGCCGGTTTTCAGTGCTAGATAGTCACAAATTCTCTTACACATGTTCTTTATCCTCACTCTTATATTGATGCTCTCCATGGGGAATCATTCCTGTGTTTTGTAAGTAACTAAGTACCCACCCTTCTTGATTCTTCTTGCAATCACTCTTTCTATTGTATCACCTGAAAGAACATTTAGCAGTTGAGTATGTTATTATGTTGCAAGTCTACTAGTGTAAACTCTGCATTTTAATGTTTGTACTTATAAGCAAGTCTTAATTGTTAGAAGTAGAGAGAATGAGAAAGTGGAACAAGTCTATCTCTAGAACTCACATAACATGAGTGACCCTTTGGGTCTACATATAGAACATGATAAGTATAAATATACATCTATACATGCATGCTCATGCAGTACGTACATATACTGATCCTGACCAATCGTCCAGCTTACTCGATATCTCCAGAAAGCGGATCGTGCGTCTCTTGAGTTTTGGATAGCAATCGAAATGGATGGTGGTCAGCGTGTGCTGCCTTGTTGGTGAAAATCATCGTTTACTGGACCTACACGTGGGAAGATGAGTGAAGTGATCACGGTCTGAGGCGGCGTGCACGGCAGCGTAGTGAAGTGTCGTGAGCCAACCTGGATATGTTTGAGTCGGCTCATCGTATAGCTGGATCTGTGACTGATCTGAAGGGCACACCGATCTTTGCTCCCGGAGTGAATAGGAGATGGGAGATGTGATCGGTACTGAAAGTCCACAGTAAGAGATCGAGCAGCGATGAAGCACCTCCCACGGGCGGTGAAGCTAGCAGCATGCGTGGCAGGCCCTCGGCCTGGGCTGAACCTTGTAGCGGTGTTGTGTGCCAGTGCTGAGCAGCAGAGGAGCCGAGAGAGATGCAGTGGCTGTGGGTGTGCGGAGACCGTCAGCCAGGGACAGGCGGCCCGAGGTGAGCGACCGGAATGGGCTGCGGTGGAAGAGTGGGTGGCGTGGAGTGAGAGCAGGACCCACGAGATCTGTGCTGCCGCGAAGATATCGTGATGCCGAATAAGATGGCGTAATGAAGGCAGTGGAGTGCCCATGACAGGCCGGGCGATGTGAGCTGCGTAGGAAATGTCTGGGCATGATGGCAATGGTGCAGAAGTAGACGCTATCTTAGCCAATGCCAGGATGTCGATAGCGGGAAGGATGTCGAGATAAGGGAATCTGTGAGAAGCCTTTGAAAGGCTGCAGATGTAACTCGAGTCGGTGTGAGCGAGTGTCTGGGGTGTCGGTCGAGACGGAGGCAGCGAGTGGAGGTTTGTGAGTATACTTGGCTGCCCTGCTTGAGAGACGGTGCCAGTGCGGATCGAGGAAGTGATCTCGATGCCCGAGATGTGAGCGGATCTAAATCGGGTCAAGTGAGAAGAAGATGCCGGCAACCTGCAGCGAGAGTGAGTATTGCCGCGGTCGTCAGCCCGGTAAAGTGTCGTATCGGTCGACGTATGGAAGGATGGTCGCCTTGAGGAGGAAGGGGTGGATAAATCTGCTCGGGTCGTGGCACTCGGGAGATGAAACAAGTAGTACCTCAAGCCTACTATCTGTGAGCCAAGCTCGAACCCGCAGACCACAGGACGCTGTTTGAATACATAAAATGCGAGGTCGAAATGAAACAGATGCAAGACGGCGCCCGAGAGAGCCAGGAGGTCAGACTATAATATCCTCGCCTGAGTCCCGCGGAAGGGAGCGCGTTGGCGCGTGCGATGGAAGGAACCCAGGCGCGAGCAATGACGGCCAGCGAAGTACGGGTGTGCGATTAAGCGCTCTTGGGAGGCGAAGTCTCGCCGTGAGTGGCGGCCATTACTCACTGCTGAGAAAGCCGCGAGCGACAATCGCGCTGCCTCAGCGCTCGAGGGAACCCGTCGGAATGAGTCTTCGCGGTGGATCGATGACGGGTGATGGGAGCGGCGTACGGAAGGAAGGAGAGCGGAGTCCACGTATGAGGTCAGGAGTCAAGCTTCGAGCTCCTCTGCCCGTGATCCTGGCTCGGAGTGGTCGGGCTGGCGCTACTCGGTGGAGTGCGGCAATTTCGAGGCTTGTCCCCGAGCACGGTGCTTCAATAGGGCATGTAGCAGACGAGGGATGTAAAGTGGAAGGCGATCGGCGTAAAGAATAAGTGTGAGGAGTGTGCTCCCGGGAGGTGGATCGTGATGATGGTAGGAGGTGTCGTGAAATAGCCGGCCAGGGATGGAGCTGCGGGATCCACGAGCGGTGGTATGTGAAGCGAGCAGGTGGGTGAAGCGAGATGGAGGCGAGGGAGGAGGAAAGGCTGTTTGTGGGAGGCTCGGCAGGATAAAGGAGGAGGAAGAAGCTGCGGGAGGCTCGGGTAGATAAAGGAAGAGAGGGGTCGAGGGAGGAGTGAGGAAAAGAGCTTCCATTTGGAGGGTTGAATGATGAAGGAGAGGAAAGGCTTGGGAGAAATATGCTTTCCAGTAGAAAAAGGGGTAGGAGAAAGGAAGGATAGAGGACGGACGGGAGGAGATGGGGACTCGGTGGAAGAAGGAGAGCGTAGAAAGGTGTGGATTCGTCAGGCGTGGCGTGGCGGGAGATCACGAATCTGACGAGTGGCGGGATCGTAACTTGAGCGATGGCGGCTGCATGCTTTGCGGTGCATGTCAGGAAAAACACGTGAAAGCTGTGGGATGTTGAGGCTGTTTGTTCTCTCCGGATAAGCCAAAACATAATGACGTGACGTCAAACGAAAGCGACGAGATGGAGTCGTCGTGTCGTTGGAGGTGTCAGGCTGAAGGACGCTCCTGGTATGCGACTGACCCGTTAAGGTGAGAGGAAGGTTGTAAGGTTAATAAAAGGTAGCAGTGATGGCTGTGAGCACGGTAAAATGAGGAAGAAAAGCACTGCAGAAGAAACGCGTGTAAATACTAAGATGTGGCGATGCTTCGTTACGTGACTTCGTTCGAGGATGGTGCGGGAGCCAGAATGAGCCGAAATGAGATGGCCCGTGAGAGACATAGCGCGAAAGGCGTAGGGAGGTGTCTTCGCGTGGTCGAGATCTGAGAGGTCGTAAATAGAGGCGGAAGGCGTGTGTAGACCCATGCGAGGAAAGAAGTCACGATAAATGACTGATAAGCGCTGGGCTACGGTGGAGGCGTAAGATAAAAGCCAGTGAATCGAAGTGTAATCGTGCGCATAAAAGAAACATGTCATGACGATGGCGCTTTAGAGACATGAGGTCGCGGAGTACCCTGACGTCGGAGTGAATAAGTTCGAAGGAAAGGCGATGGTCACGAGATACTGTTTCTCGAAAAGGATAAGGGCGTTGGAGTCAACGCTACCAGAGTTCACGGTAGGAATGACCAAAATTCGTGAAGGAAGGAGGAGAGCCGAACTTACACAGCAGCGGCGATGGCGAGGGATGACATACTGAGAGCGAGACGTAAAGTGGCAAGGCGATGTGGCTTATGAGAGGGTGAGATTGAGCCAGTGGTGCTACTTGATTGATGGTTGGTTCGGGAGGGTGAAGATGGAGGAGGCAGAGGGATCCGATCGTGACTCGCGTTTGTGACAGGCGGGTTCCGATCGCGATACACTGCTTGATCACTTGCACCACGACCGTGAGGTCTGATCAGATAGTCTGTGATGGCGGTGAGTGCAGTATAGGATATAAAGATTAGATGGATAAGCGAGGAGCGTGGAGGCGGAGGGAATCGAGAAATCGGCTAGAAGAGGAAATGGCCAGTAGTGAAATAGGAAGAAGTGTGTGCCATCGGTGCTGAACCACGGGTGGCGTGAGATGTGGTGAATGGGAATGGTGCGGATGAGTGGCGTCGTGGTATGAGAGAAAGCTGAGGAGTCGAGGCGGGAGGGAGGACATGCTACGCAGGCCCGGATGGAGCGATCGGGAGTGGGAGCTGGCGTGTCCGGGTGGAGGGATGCTGGGAGTCTGGCCCAGATGGGCGCTAGCTGGGCTAGCAGGCTTGTCGTGAAAGCTGGCTTGTCGGTGGGAGACGATGCAGGTGGGAGAGAACGCTGGGTGTAGAGTGAGGGTGTTGGAAGAAGAGAATTGGAGTCGGTGAAGAAGCAACCCGAGTGCTGAAGGCGTGCAGGCGTAGAAGAAAATCGAAGGAGTCGACGAGGAGGTGCTGACCACTCTCAGCCTGGGAGGAGAACCCCGAATGTGGATTCCTCCAGTACGAGCAACTGTAGATCCATAAGCATCCATAAATCACTATCAATGTTTGTCGTCATGTAGGACAAAACTTCACGTAATACTGAGTAAATTGCCATAGCATATATATAGTACTTATAATATAATTACTATGATTTAAATGTAATATAAAATATATAGGAGAGATGATGGGTGGGGTTGGCAGATGAATATATATATATATATATATAACAATCACAGCCAACCACTATGCACCAAAAGAGAATTCTTAGGGAATTGAATGGCCATGTGATGATGCTGAGATAAAAGCTCAGTAGTTATTGAGATGAAGATAAAACACATGGTGCAGATCGAAATGTAGGGATTTGAAAATGTCACTGCAAGCTATTGCAAGAAGAAGGGATGAAGATGTGGAGGTTTGGTGGTCTGTGGAAGAGTCAGTGAAGTCGGTGAACCAGCGAGGAAGGAAGTCAGTAATGCAAGTCAGAATGAGATGTGAGATGGAGGTTTGGTGGTCTGTGTGGAAGGGGAGTCGGTGGTCTGTGAGGAGAGGAGAGTCAGTGAATGCAAAGTGGAATCAAAAAGTAAGAGAAGATTGAGATGTAGGGGCTTGGCGATCTATGAGGGAGGAAGTCGCCGAGGCGGTAAAAGGGCTGACAAAGAGAGAGAACCAGCAGTTTTTGGTTTTTAACTAAGGAACAACGAAGCAAGAGGAAAGAAGGGATAGGGTCAGCGACAGTGGTGGCTGGTGGCGGTGAGTGCAGAGGAGAACAGTGTGACAATATATTGACAAGGGGAGGCTCGGGGTGAGAAGAAGGCCGAGCAAGAAGAGGGAGAGACCAGCTGACTGTGCGTGCAGTGTGAGGAGAGAGAAAGGAGGTGGTGGCGGCCGAGAGAGAGGAAAGGCGGTCGCCCGGAGGGAATCCTGGAGCGTCCTGATGCTACCATGTTAGAGTAGAGAATAGAAAGTGGAACAAAGTCTCATCTCGAACTCACATAACATGAGTGACCCTTCGTCTCTACATATAGAGCATGATAAGTATAAATGCTACGTCCTATACATACATATGCATGCATCACAGCCATGCTCACATCACAACGATACATGCTAACATTAATTACTTGCCAAACTGAAAGGATAATCAAATAATCTCTTGAATAGAAGTTTTATGAGAAAATTAATTTTCTGTACATGTAAAAGTGAAAAATTAAAAACATCATATTTACTTATATACCTCCATGGATGCAAGTCAGTTTAAAGATACTTTCAGAATATTAGTATCTTGACATTTATATTCTCTTTGCTCCATATGATAGACAAGGAGAGAAGAGTGACGGTGTCATTTGATTTTCTTTTAAAAAAAATTATATTTTGTTGGTGTATTCAGGTCATTAAAATATATAAACAGATCAAAAATGATTTGTGGAATAAATAAATAATGTAATGTAAAGGGTGAGATAAAGATTTAGAAAGGTTACACTTAAAGTCAGTTTTGCATATAGGTTCTTGGCGCGTTGTCTCTTTAACCATCTTCAAAAGATTTTCACTGAGAACAGAGTTGTTGTTTGTTTGTATGTATGTATATATATATATATGTACATATGTGAGTCAGCTACTTATTCTAATGTGAGTCTAAAATGGAAGGACACATGCATGTTCTTAGAGACATTAAACAAAGATACTCATAATAAAAATATATATTTTTTATTTAAAAAAAATACCGAAAAAACTAAGATGGAGTGAGTCAGTGATGTCCCCTGTGAGGTGACGTACCATGGGAACAACTTGATTGCTGAAGTGGGAAAAAATGTAAATAATTTTAATGATGAATGAAAAAAGAGTAACCACATATTGTTTTGAAAACATCCAATATTTTTAGAACATTAAACAAAATTATAATGATAAAATAAAATGAAAATACGAAATTAAAA